>NC_080681.1:29351472-29654503 GCF_030445035.2 Dasypus novemcinctus | reverse complement strand
AGGTAAATGCAAGTACATTTGGCTGGCACAGACTAAATAATTGGAAGTCTACCAGGACAACTGTGATCATCTTGGTCTTGCACTGCATAGATTGCTGCCCATACCTGCAACTCCATCCTGCCCCAGACAAGGAAGAAAGGGACATGAAGCTTCATCAGTCTTTTTGGACAACTACAGTCCAGGCCTGCACAACTTGGATTATTCCACACAGCTGTGACTCTGTCCCTATGCCTGGCAAAGGAGAAAGTTGGGAGAAGCTTCATCACTCCCTGGATTAATGAGGGCAGCTTGAGCCTCCACACCTTATAGCACCAACTACATCCTTGGCTCCTACTGGATAACCACCAAGGGAGAAAGGGCAGGAAACCCTAAACAAAGGAGAAAGTCTGCACCAGAATAAATATGCTAGTAAACCAAATGCCAAGACACCAACAAAAAATTAAAATCCACACCAAGAAACAGGAAGCTATGGCCCAATTAAAGGAACAAGATAAGCCTCCAGATGATATAAAGGTGTTGAGACAACTAATCACAGATTTTCAAAGAAATCTCCTTAATAAATTCAATGAGATGGCTAAAGAGATTAAGGATATTAAGAAGACACTGAATGAACACAAAGAAGAATTTGAAAATATACATAGAAAAATAGCAGACTTTATAGGAATGAAAGGTTCAATAAATGGAATTGTAAAAACATTGAAATCATATAATAGCAGATTTGAGGAAGCAGAAGAAAGGATTGGTGAGCTTGAAGAAATGGCCTCTGAAAGTAAATATGCAAAAGAACAGATGAAGAAAAGAATGGAAAAAATTGAACAAGATCACAGGGAAATAAATGACAGCAAAAGATGTGCAAACATACGTGTCATAGGTGTCCCAGAAGGAGAAGAGAAGGGAAAGAGGCAGAAGGAATTTTTGAAGAAATAATGGTAGAAAATTTCCCAACCCTATAGAGGGACATAGATATCCCTGTCCCAGAAACACAATGTTCTCTCATCCAAAAAAAATCTGAATAGACCAATTTTGAGACACATACTGATCAGAACGTCAAATGTCAAAGACAAAGAGAAAATTCTGAGAACAGCAAGAGAAAAACAATGCATAACATATAAAGGATACCCAATAAGATTAAGTGCTGATTTCTAACCAGAAACCATGTAGACAAGAAAACAGTCATATGATATATTTAAGATACTACAAGAGAAAAACTTCCAGCCAAGAATCTTTTATCTGGCAAGATTGTCTTTCGAAAATGATGGTAAGATTAAAATATTCACAGATAAACAGAAACTGAGAGAATTTCTAACCAAGAGACCAGATTTTCAGGACATACTAAAGAGTGTGCTAGAGCCTGAAAAGAAAAGACAGGAGAGAGAGGCCTGGAAGAGAGTCTAGAAATGAAGATTATATCAATAAAAGTAACTAAAAGTGTCAAAAGAGTGGTGAAAGTAAAATATGACAAAAAACTCAAATAGTCAGGAATAAACTTAACCAATGATATAAAGTACTTGTATTCAGAAAACTGCAATGTGTTAAAAGAAATTTTAAAAGGCCTAAAAAATTGGAAGAACATTCCATGTTCATGGACTGGAAGACTAAATATCATTAAGATGCCAATTCTACTCAAATTGATATACAGTTTCAATACAATCCCAATAAGAGTTCCACCAGCATTTTTTAAAATTGAAAACACACTTATCAAATTTATTTGGAAGGGTAAGGGGTCTTGAATAGTCAGAAACATCATAAAAAGGAAAAGTGAACCCTCATCTCCAGACTTTAAATCATATAACTTAGCTTTAGTGGTAAAAACGACATGATAGTGGCCTAAAGACAGACACATAAAACAATGGAACCAAATGTATGGTTCAGAAACAGACCTTCACATGTATTGTCAAATGATTTTTGACTAGCCTGTCAAATTCACACAGCTCGGGCAGAACAGCCCATTCAACAAATGGTGCTGAAAGAATTGGATATCCATAGTTGAAAGAAGGAAAGAGGACCCTTATCTCATACATTATCCAAAATTTATCTCAAAATGGATCAAAAACCTAAAAATAAAAACAAGAACCATAAATCTGCCAGAAGAGATTGTAAGAAAATATCTTCAAGACTTTTAGGTAGGTGGTGAATTCTTAAAGAAGATAAGAGGAGGACTGAGATGGATTACTGTTGTTTAATGTATGTAGAAGTTTTAATTAACTTTACTGTAAAAGCAAATATGTAGAGTGGAGGGTAACACATAGTGAGTAACAGCTAGTTTATAAATGGGGATGTGGTTGAAAATACTAGTCTAGGGATATAAATGCCAGCTGACAGAATATTAGAGAATAATCTGAGAACTGAATAGCACAGTAAACCAAGAGGTGGATGAAAATTGTGGTTGATGGTACAGATGCAGGGGTGTCCTTTTTGAGCTAGAGCAAATGTACATCACTACTGTAGGGTGGTGGGAATGTGGAGAAGCATGGGAAAAATACAACTGGAGTGACCTATGGACTGTGGTTAGCAGTAATAATATAACATTCTTGCATCTAAGCCAAAGATGTACTGTGTTGATAATGAGACAGTATGGAAAATGTGCACCAAATATGCACTATGGACATGGTAAACAATCATATGATATTATTTACAATGTCCCACCACTGTGTGGTATGTTGATGGAGAGGTATTGTTTGGGAATTCTGCACATGTGCATGATTGTTTTATAAGTTTACAACTTCTGTCATAAAAATATATTTTAAAAATAATAATATTGTGGTTTGGGGGGAAAATACACCAAATGTAAGATAATGACTAAAATTGGTAGTAAGATTTTGACAATATTCTTTCATAATTTGTAGCAAACATCTCACAACAATGCAAGGTATTGGTGGTGGGTTGATGTATGGGACCCCTGTATGATGTTATGTGTGTTTGCTTTGTAAGTTCACAACTTTTACTATACACTTATTGTTTATGTATGTTCATATATAAATGGTATAAAGATAAGAATAGTGTGAGTTGGGGAAAAACACTTTTGTTAGTAGTAATATTCTGACAATGCTTTTTTATCATTAGTTAAAAATGTTTAACAACTCTGCAAGTTATTTGTGGTAGGGAGAGGTATGAGAGTCCTGTATGATTTTATACATGTTTATTTTGTAAATTCACAACTTTTACTATACACTTATTGGTTATGTATGTTTATGTATGAGTGATATACTTCAATAAAGTTTTAAAAAGTTAAAAAAAGGTAATGGATCTGATGGTGATGAATGGCACAATGCAAAAAATAAAAAAATACACTTGAAGTACATAAAAGCAGATTTTAACAGGGAGAGGAAAGAATTAGTGACATTTAAGATAGTATGTTTGCAATGGTACAGATAGTAGAACAGATAGATAAAAAGATTAAAAAATTCAGGAGGGACTCAGGGAATTGAATGATATGGAATTTAAGCAACACACTCTTAGATAATCAGTGAGTCAAGGAGACAATTAAAAAGTAAATCTGTAATTACCTTGAAATGAATAAAAATGAAAATACAATATATCAAATCCTATGGGATACAGCCAAAGCAGTGCTGAGAGGGAAAATTATACCCATAAATACCTATATTTAAAAAGAAGAAAGTGCTAAAATCAAATTCTTAACTGAAAACCTGGAGGAAATAAAAAAAGAATTGCAAACTAATCCCAAAGTAAGCAGAAAGAAGGAAATAACAAAGATTAAAGCAGAGCTAAATGAAACTGAGAATAAAATACATTTGAAAAAATTAACAAAACCAGAAGCTGATTCTTGGAGAAGATTAATAAAATTGACAAGTCCTTATCTAGACCAACAAAGAAAAAAAGAGAAGACACAAAATAAAAAGTAAGGGAGGTGATATCACGACTGATTGCACAGAAATAAATAGAATCATAAGAGGATACTTTGAAAAAGTGTATGCCAGCAAATGGATAACTTAGATGAAATGGACAAACTTCTATAAACATACAGACTACATTGATTAAAGAAGAAATTGATGAACTTAGCAGACCAATCACAAGTTTTTGTTGAATTAGTCTTCAAAAACATCCCAACTGAGAAAAGCCCAGGACCAGATGGCTTCATGGGTGAATTCTACAACTCATTCCAAAAAAACCCAACACCAATCCTGCTTAACTCTTCCAAAAAAAGAAGTGCACAGAACATCACTTAACTCATACTATGATACCAACCTCCCCCTAATACCAAAGCCACATAAAGATGCCACAAGAAAAGAAAACTATAGGCCAATCTCTCTAATGAACCTGGATGCTGATGTCCTCAACAAAATACTTGCTAATCATATTCAACAACACATCAAACTAATTATACACCATGATCAAATGGGTTTTATCCCTGGTATACAAGGATGGTTCAACATAAGTAAACCAATCAATGCACCATTTTAACAGATTGAAATAAAAAATCATATGATAATCTTTATTGATGCAGAAAAAGCATTTGACAAAATGCATCATCCTTTCTTGATAAAAACACTTCAAAAGATAGGAATAGAAGGAAACTTTCTCAACATGGTAAAGGATATGTATGAAAAAACCATAGCTAACATTATATTCATGGTGAAATGCTAAAGTTGTTCTCTTTAAAATCTGGAACAAGACAAGAATACCCACTGTTACCACTCTTATTTAACATTGTGTTAGAAGTACTTGCTCAAGCACTTAGGCAAGAAAATCATATAATGGGCATCCAAATTGGAAGGGCAGAAGTGAAAATTTCACTATTTGTAGATAATATAATTTCACTATTTGTAGATAATACATAGAAAGCTCTGAAAAATCTACAACAAAGCTTCTAGAGCTGATAAACAAGTTCAGTAAAGTGGCAGGATATAAGACAAATATACAAAAATCAGTTGCATTTCTGTACATCAATAATGAACAATCTAAGGAGGAAATTAAGAAAAGATTCATGTATAATAGCAACTAAAAGAATAAAATATCTAGGAGTAAACTTACCTAAAGATATATAGGACTCGTCCATAGAAAACTACACAACATTGCTAAAGGAAAGCAAAGACCTAAATAAGTGATGAATATTCCATACTCAAGGATTGGAACACTCAACAGCATTAAGAAGTCTTTCCTACTCAAATTGATTTACAGATTTAACACAATCCCAATAAAAATTACAACAGCATTTTTTACTGAATTGAAAACACTGAAAATGAAATTTGTTTGGAAGAGCAAGAGGCTGTGAATAGCAAAAAAACATTTTTTTAAAAACCACAAAAAATGAAATTGGAGGAATCATGGTATGTGATTTTAAAACATACTACAAAACTACAGTGGTCAAAACTGCATAGCATTCACAGAAGGATTAGACATACTAACCACTGGAATTGAATTGAGACTTCTGATATAGATTCTTGCATATATAGTCAACTATATTTGACTAGGCCTCAAGCCCACTCAATTGAGACAGAATGGTCTCTTCAACAAAGGGTACTGGGAAAACTGGATATTCAAAAGAATGAGAAAGGATCACCATCTCACACCTGTTCAAAAATTAACTTAAGATGGATAAAAGATCTAAATATAAGAACCAAGACTGTCAATCTCCTAGAAGATAATGTAGGGAAGCATCTATGAGATCTTGTAATAGAAAATGATCTCATAAACTTTACACCCAAAGCATGAGCAATGAAAGAAAAAATAAATAATTGGGACCTTTTCAAATTAAAAATTTTCACACTTCAAAGGAGTTTGTCAAGAAAGTGAAAAGGCAGCCTACTCAATGGAGGAAATATTTGGTAACCATTTACCTGACAAGGGCCTAATATTCAGCATATGCAAAGTAATCCTACATCTTGAAAATAAAAAGGCAAGCAACTCACTTAAAAAATGGGCAAGAAATTTGAACAGTTTCCCCGAGAGGAAATGCAAATGGCTAAAAAGCAATGAAAAGATGATCGATCTCACTAGCTATTAGGGAAATACAAATCAAAACTACAATGAGATATCATTTTACACCTATTAGATTGGTGGCTACTAAAAACAACAGAACTACCAGTATCGGAGAGGGTGTGGAAGAAAGGAAATCCTCATGTACTGCTGATGGGAATGTAGAATCATGCAGCTATTGTGGAGGATGGTTTGGGAGTCTCTCAGAAAGCTAACTATAGAACTACCATCCAGTAATCCCACTGCTGGGTTTATATCCATAAGAATTGAAAATAGGAACATGAACAGACATATGCACACCAATGTTCATAGTATTATTCACTATTGCCAAAAGCTGGGAGTAACCCAAGTATCCATCAACAGATGAATGGTTAGACAAATTATGGTATATGCATACAGTGGAATATTACTCAGCTGGAAGAAGGAATGAAATATTCACACTTGGAACAGCGTGGTTGAATCTTGAAGACCTTATGTTGAGTGAAGTAAGCCAGCCACTAAAGGACAAATATTACATGACCTCATGGATATGACCTAAGCAAATTAAGCAGCCTCATAGAGCTAGAGTCTGGAAGATAAGTTATCAGGAGACAGAAAGGGAGTAGGGTGTGGTAAACCAGTGCTCAATATAGGCAAACCTATAAGGTGGGAAGGCATGGTTTGGCAGTGGATGGGGATGATAGTGGTGCAGGGACGTGAGAGCAGTTGATGGTGCTGGAATGTGAGGGTGAGCAAGGTGAATGTGTTGAGTTGGACTATCCATGAAACTGTTGGGAAGGCTGGAGGAAGAAACAGGTGAATTCTGGAGATCTGTAGGTCTGTGGTTAAAATTACAATGGTGACAATGTATTTATAGCAAATGTGGCAGGGGAAGTTTGTTTGTGCAGGGTGTTGGGGGTGGGGGGATATGTGGGAAAGGGTGAATCTGGGGTGTGCTTCTATGAAATACAAAAGTGTTCATCTTGTCATAGGCTGTGATCTCAGTGGGTGGAGACCAACATGACAAGAAAATATTAAACTCCCATCCTGGAAAATCCTACTAGGTTCTAAAATAGAGGGGCAAGAGTTTCTCAAGAACATAGACAGGTCCTAACAAAAGAACATGAACCAATATGTCAAGACTTCAATAGTAAAGCATATAATTATGAACCTTACTCTTCAAAAATTGCAATGTAGTGGTTACCATGGGTTCCAAGGGGAGGTGGAACAAAGAATGGATGGAGTATGGTGCAATTTTAGGACATTGGAATTGTTCTGCATGATCTTGCAATGATTGAGAGAGGCTATTATGTATTTTGTTAGAATTTATAAAAGTGTATAGTACAGAATGTGGACCATAATGTAAACTGCTGACCATGGTTAGTGGCAATGCTTCAGTATTTCTTCATCAATTGTAATAAATGTACCATAGTCATGTAAGATGTTACTAATAAGGGTAAATATGAGAGGAGAGGGGTAGGGGTGGGATATATGGGAATCCTCTATATTTTCTATGCAAATTTTCTGTTACCTAAAGCTTTGAAAATTAAGTGAAAGAAATAAGGCGCTAGGGGAACATACAGAAAAATTTGTCCTTAAACATAAAAGATAACAGATCTTATGGGAATGAAAGATGCAATGCAAAATTTTTAAAAAATATTTTTATTTATATTTTTTGGCTTTGTTTTGGTGGAGTTTTTGGATTGCAGAAGTCACAATTGTGGCAGTGAAGAGATCACTGGTGCAGGGTGTTGTTGGTGGGGGAATGTGTTGGGGAAGGTTCCACCTGGGGTATGACTCTATGGAATATGAATGCATTCAAGTAGTCATAGGGTGTTGTCTTGGTGGATGGAGATGCACACAATAACTGAAATAATATTGAATTCCCTTCCTGGGGAGTCCTGTTACATTCTCTAACAGAGTGGCAAGAATCTCTAAAGTATACAGGCAGTGTCGAACAAAGAACAACAGACCAATGTGCCAGGCCCTTGATAATGATGCTGGTTCTTATGAATCCTTTCTTGTGAAATTGAAACTTAGCCCAGTATTATATAGTGTCTAAGAGTTACCTACTAAAAGCCTCCTTTTGCTCAAATGTGAACTATCTCTAAGCTAAACTCAGCATATAAATGTACTACATTCCTTCTGGCATGGGACATGACTCCCAGGGATAAGCTACCTGGCACCAAGGGGATACAACCAAGTGCCAACTAGTGATGAATTTGGAAAAAGACCTTGACCAAAAGGGGGAAATACTAACTACAAATGAGTTTTTATGGCTAAGAGATTTCAAAGTGAGTCAGGAAGTCATTCTAGGGTTTACACTTATGCATGTTTAGGAGGATCTCACTGACTGCCACAATAAATAGTGTCTCAAGCAGGAGTTCCTGAGGGCTCTAGAGACATCTGGACACTGTAGGAAAAACAGACAACCTCATAAATTTGACTCCCTGTCATTGGGCCTTACCTTGGAATATATAATAACTTACTTCCCCAATGTATTGGAGTTGGACTCATTTTTAATTTTGCTATACATGGTTCTTACACTTCTTTTACTTGAACCTATAATTAGCACTATACCCATTAAATACATGTTCAGAGACTTAAATCTTCCTGCTCTTCATTCATAGGTTGAGCCCTGAATCTCAGCAGAGTTACTACTGCCAACACCTACCATCCAATTCATCAGACTCATCCATGACAATTAACAAGAGGATGATGATGGACAAAGCTCATCCACCAAAACAGAGAGTATCTACAACTGCAAGCAAGACAGTTCCATCCACCTACCCCATGGGATCTATGCCCTCTCTCAACTGGAAGCAGAGTGGGCATTGCCATCCCTAAATCCTCAAGATTAAGGAATGAAAAAACATAAGGAGGGATTGCAACTATGGACTAAAGTAAACTTATTATTATTCTAATAGTGGAAGAACTTGTAACACTGATATAAAGTCAATGGTCACCAGAGATTTTGAGGGAAGGGAGAGGGAAGAATACGTGTAACATGGAGACATTTTGGGAACATTGAAATTGTTTTGCCTGACATTGCAATAGCAGATACAGGCCATTAAACATTTTGTCAAAACCTACAAAATTGTGTGGTATAAAGTGTAAACAGTAATGTAAACTATAGACCATAATTAGTAGCAATGTTTCAATATGTATTCATCAATTTTTTTTTTTTTTTTAAGATTTATTTATTTATTTGACTTCCCCCCCTCCGCTTGTTGTCTGTTCTTGGTGTCTATTTGCTGCGTCTTGTTTCTTTGTCCGCTTCTGTTGTCGTCAGCGGCACGGGAAGTGTGGGCGGCGCCATTCCTGGGCAGGCTGCACTTTCTTTTCATGCTGGGCGGCTCTCCTCATGGGCGCACTCCTTGCGCGTGGGGCTCCCCCACGCGGGGGACACCCTTGCGTGACACGGCACTCCCTGTGCGCATCAGCACTGCGCGTGGCCAGCTCCACACAGGTCAAGGAGGCCCGGGGCTTGAACTGCGGACCTCCCATATGGTAGACGGACGCCCTAACCACTGGGCCAAAGTCCGTTTCCCTGTATTCATCAATTTTAACAAATGCACCACGCTAATGAAAGATGTTGTTAATGGAGAAAAGTGTGGGAGGGGGAGGGGTGAGGAATATGGTAATCCCCTATATTTTTGATGTAACATTTATGTAATCTAAAGCTTCTTTAAGAATAAAAGTAATAAAGAAGGAAAACAAAACAAAAAAACCTAAAAGCTTCAATAATAAGAGATGGGAAAAAAAAGTAGAAAAATTGGGAATTATAGATGGAGCACAACCACCTGCAAGTTAGCTTAATGTTTCCCTGGATATTTTTACCCAGTATCTGCAAAATCATTCAATCTCCAGTGCAGGGATCTTACTCAGAGGGAATACTGTCACCATCCCTGATAAATGCATGCATGGATGAGTCAGTTCATTGGAGGGGCTATTTCACTAAAACTGTTTATGAAGAAAAGAATGGTGTTATTGATAGTGCATTAGTCAGAGAAATGAGACTCTCCCCCTGCACACACACACAGACACCACTCTTTCACTCTTTTTCTAGTATTGCTTCTGACTTCCTTCATGATCAATTTGTGAGAGTTTTTTTATCTGCTTTTCTCACAGGAACATTTTGAGGATAAATGAGATAAGTCATTTAAAGTACTTTGGGCTCCACTGATGATAAGTGAAATATTATTTCAAAACTTTATTATTTACTTCACAAGTGACACCATTTCTAATCTGTGTAAAGTACTTTGAATTTTTTAGAGAAAAACTTGATATGGAGTGAAATTTTAATCCAAGTGGATAATATGCAATACATAGAACCTGTTCTGGAAGACTCCTCATTACTGTAGGGGTGGGGGGTGGGGGGGTGGGAATGCATGCTGTGCCAGGGTAGATAAGGAGAAATGTCAGGACACACTTAGGCTTTTAAACTTGTTCTCTTATCAGGTCTCCAATACTAGCTCAAGAATGTTGCTTATGTTTGAGAAAGAGCTTTGAATGAGTGTGGACACTTAGTGTGCATCAAAATTGTCCTTAAAAATTCCACCTTATCTCACTGGTCCAAACTGTTCAAAAATGAATTGAGTTATCAAACATTTACTAAGCATCTTTTATTTGGTAGTGGACTAGATTCTTGAGATATAAAAATGGTCAAAGTAAGACAAATTCTTAGCAAACACCAGAATCACATATAAAGAGTAGTAGAGTATAGTAATCTCCTCAGGCAAATTAGAACTATCAGTGTGATGTTACTTATTTAGAATGAAAAAATTTTAAAGATTTGACATTACTAAAGGTTCCCAATAGCAGAAGAAGCAATAGCAGCAGAAAAGTTATTCATTCACAATTTTAAGGGCACCCCTAGTATCCAAATTGTGCTCTATAATACTGTTCTCCACTATATTAAAAAAAAAAGAAAAGAAAAAACAGAATTGCTTAGATGGAAGCTAATTCTAAGCTTCTAACCAAGAGAAAATCAGTGTAGGTCTGGGTATTTTATTGTTGCTATTCATCAAGACTGCTTTCAGGGATGACAGGTTTTGGAAAGGACAAAAGAACAAAATTTAAAGGTGTGTCGAATGATTGTTGAAATAGTTTGATTATGTAATAAAATAGTAGTAATATCACAGTTAATTGGAACAGATTGAGTTTGTGAAAGGCCAGGAATTCATATCAATATTCAAATTTTATATATATAATATTTATGTATAGCCCTTCCTTCAATCCATATTTATTGAATGGCTACTCTGGGACAGTCACTAGAGTTTGAATTCTAATGGAGGGAGAAAGATAAGTAAATAAAATGAAGAGATAAACAAAATGGAGTTGGATTTTGTGGTGTTAGGGTAAAATGTGGGAGAAGCAGTTTTGGGAAGAAGACCAGAAACATACTGCTGAACATTTTAAGTTTGAGTTGTCTACTCAAGAGGAGATATAAAGTAGACAGTGTATATATGATGCTGGAATTCTGGAAGAACTGAGCCAATGATGCAAATTTATTAAATTGTTAGTCATAGTGCGTGTGTGTGTGTGTGTGTGTGTGTGTGTGTGTGTGTGATTGGGAAGATGTCAAGCTCAAAATAGCTAATCAAAGTTTTCTGAAATTTGAGTTTTTACTAGGAAGCTCAAGTTTTGTAATAACAACAAATACTGTTAGTTGTTTTTCTTGAAGCAACTGGCTTCATTCATTCATTTTTTGGAAAATGTATGCTGAATTCATCTTTCTGAATAAACATAGCTTTCAGGTATAATTTTGAGTTAAAGTGGCATTCCATATAGGGCATCATGCCAAATATTTAAAAGATATGTACTGAAGAGTTGAGATTAAATAAAATTATTTTTTTCTACTTCATCAAGAAAATTATTAAATGAAAATAGCATTTCTTTTTACTTAATGTATGTGACTATGACATATAAATTGACTTCTTTAGTACTGTGTGGTGTCCCTGCCTTGGTTCTTGCTCAGGTGATGACAGTTCTGTCCACTATTGTTTTGCAACACAGTGAATAAGGCACATACCATCTTAGTATTATTATGAAAATAGTTTGGAACTCATGGAACCCTAAAAAGTTTTGAGAACACCCCAAAGTCTGTGAATCACACGTTGAGAACCATTGCATTAGCTTATTATGGAACACAGCCAAGGTTCACCTTCTCCAAGTGGGAGAGTGGAGATTGTTGGGGATTGAATTATATACTCCACAAAAGACATATACAAGTCTTAATCCACACTCCTGTGGAGGTGAACCCATTATAATAGGGCCTTTGCCGATCCTTTAAATTAGTTAAGGTATATTTTAACTGAATGATGTTGGTCTTATTCTATTATAGCTGTAATCCTTATAAACAGAGATGGGATGTGGAAGTAGAAGCTAAAATAAGAGAAACCCAAGAGAGAGAGAGAAAGAGAGAGAGAGAGAGACAGAGAGATCACCATGTGATGACGGATTGCTGGAAATATGTGAAAGACTTCGGAGGAAGAAGGCCTTGCCAATGCTTTGATCTTGGATTTCAAGCCTCCCAAACTGCAAATTACTGTTGCTTAAGCCAGCCAATCATAGCATCCCTGACAAATTAAGTCAGTATTAAATGAGTATAGTCAGGGAAGACTTAGAAAAAAGACACTTCAGTCTAATTTAAAGACTAGTCAGTATTTAGCTAGGAGAAAACACAGGCAAAGGCACAGAGGCAAAATATAGCTTGGAGTATCTAAGAAGCTTTGGCAAGTTGGTGATGTTACAGTAACAATCTCAAGCCAAAACCCCAGTAGTAGATAAAGCTGGTGAGATAGGAAAGCACAAAGTCAAAGATACATGCCATATTAGAGAGCTTAACTTTTATCCTCTAATCAGAAGAAAGCAAATTTTAATAAGGAGATCAGAATTATCAGATCAGAATTATCAGAATTGTCAGATCATTTTAGAATGATCACTTATGTGGAGCATAAATTTGAGTAGGACAAAATTGAAGGCAAGGTAATCAGGTAGAGAGGATATTTATTCTCTTTCTTCTTCTTCTTCTTTATCTCTGTTTAGTAATTTCCAAAATACAGAAGTAAGCTTGTTATAAAAGTGAAATAAAAGAGAAAAAATATTGTAGCAGTTTGGCATTGTTTATGAATTCCAAACATAGTGGATTATGTTTGTAAACTCATCTGTTCCTCTGAGCATAATTGAATTATGATAATGGCTTTGACTGGCCCATATCAATAGGACATTGAGTTTCCACCCACCAAGGGCAGTGGGGACTTACAGAGAAAACCATGCAGCAGTGGATGCTTGAGCTGGAGCCCCGGGAAGTAAGCACACAGAGGAGCTTGGTCATGAAGAAAGAGAAAAGTCCCTCTCGGAAGAGAAACAAGCAATACATCTACAAGTCTACAGTTGACCTTGTGGAGATAACAAAGAAGCTGAGCCCAGAGAGAGGCAAGCCCTGGGAAGAGAGGAACCCAAGAAGCCTGCTCCAACTACTGGCAATAAACTTTGGCGAGGCAGGTAACTTGTGTTTTATGGCCCAGTATCTATAAACTTCTACCCCAAATAAATACCTTTATAAAAACCAACCAATTTCTAGTATTTTGCATCAGCACCCCTTTGGCTAATTCAAATATAGAAAAGCAAAGTCTCTCTTCATTCTCAAACCCCCAAAGCAGCCAATGTTACAGCCAGTTATATAGTTTTAGAGGACATTTCCTAGAGTTTCTTTGTGATTCTGAAGTAGGTAAGCGGCTCAATAGGCAGTTGGATAAGGGACTGAAGCTTATAGAGAGGTCCAACCATGTCATATGGAAGAAGCAGGCAAAACTGGGAAGGTTCAAAAAGGAAAAGAGAACAATAGATTTTAAGCTGAAATCCTGATAATAATTTTAGTTTTTAAAAATTGTAGTATCATCAGGAGTTTGTTGAATAAATATTTGAAAGAGGTTGGTGGGTTTTAATAAAAATTGAACAACTGAGTCATTATTTCTCCCTTCAGTTTTGCCAGTGTGTACCTCATGTAATTTGAGGAGAAATAGACATCTTTACAATAATAGAGACTTAAATGCACCATTCTTAGCATTGAATAGGACATCTGGAGAGAGGACCAATAAGGAAATAGAAAGTTTGAAAGATATAATAAATTAACTAGACCTAACAGAAGACATTTATAGAATACTATACCCCAAAATATCAGGATATGCATTCTTATCAAGTGTTAATGGATCTTTCGGTAGGATAGACCATATGTTGGATCATAAGTCAGAGCTCAATAAATTTAAAAAGATTGAAATTATATGAAACTAGTTCTCTGATGAGGATGGAATGAAGCTGGAAATCAATAACAGGCAGAAAAAGGGACAATTCATAAATATATGGAATTTTAAAAAGACACTCAAATAATCAAGCACAAAATTGAAAGGGAAGTCAGTAAATATCTTAAGAAGAATAAAAATGAGTACAAAACACCAAAATTTATGGGATACACTGAAGGCAATGCTGAAAGGGAAATTTATAGCCCTCAATGCTTACATTAAAAAATATGAAAGAGCTCAAATAAAAGACCTAACTGCATACCCAAAGGAAATATAAAAAGAACAAACTATTCACAAAGCAAGCAGAAGGAAAGAAATAACAAAGATTACAGCAGAAATAAAGGAAATGGAATATAGAAAAACAATAGAATAAACAAAACCAAAAGTTGGTTCTTCCAAAAGAGCAACAAATTTGACAAACCCTTAGGTAGAATTTTTTTTTAAAAGAAGTAAGATAAAATCAGAAATCAGAAGTGGGAAATTGCTATTGAACCCACAGAAATAAAAGAGATCATAAAAGAATACCATGAACAACTGTACACCAACAAACTAGACCATGTTGAAGAAATGGACAAATTCCTAGAAATACAGGAACAATCTACAAGACCCTAAAAAAATAGAGGACCTCCACAAATTGATCACAAATAAAGAAATTGAAACAGTTGCCAAAAACCTCCCCAAAATGATGGCTTCACAGGTGAATTATACTAATCATTTAAAGAAGCCTGATACTAATCTTGCTCAAACTCTTCAAAAAAACTGAACAGAAAGAAACACTACCAAACTCATTCTATGAAGCCAAAATCATCCTAATACCAAAGCCAAATAATAAAGATATTGTGAAAAAAGAAAGTTACAATCCAATTTCTCTAATGAATATAGAAGCAAAAATCCTCAACAAAATACTTGCTAACCAAATTCAAAAGCACATTAAAAGAATTATACACCATATTAAAATGGGTTTTATACAAGATATGCAAGTGTGGTTCAACACTAGAAAATCAATCAGTGTAATACACCACATTAATAAATTGAAAAAGAAAAATCACATGGTCATCTCAATTGATGCAGAAAAGGCATTTGGCAAAATATAAACTCTTTGATAAAAATGCCCCAAAAGATAAGAATAGAAGGAAACTTCTTCAATATGATAAAGTGCATATATGAAAAATCCACAGTTAACATTGTATTTATTGGTGAAACACTGAAAACTTTCCCACTGAGATTGGGAACAAGAAAAGAAAGATACCCAATGCCTCCACTGTTATTCAGTATTGTGCTAGAAATTCTAGCTAGAACAATTAGTCAAGAAAAATAAATAAAAGTGACCCAAATAGGAAATGAAGAGGTAAAACTTTTGCTATTTGCTGGTGATATGAGCCTATACCTAGAAAATCCTGAAAAACCTGCAACAAAGCTACTAGAACTAATAGATGGCTTTGACATAGTGGGTGAATACAAATTAATAGGCAAAAACCAATAGTGATTCTATATATTATTAATAAGCAATCTGAAGAGAAAGTTAGGAAAAAACTCCACTTATTAATAGCAACTTAAAAAATCAAATATTTAGTAATAAACTTAACCAAGGACATAAAGGACCTATATTCAGAAAAGTACAAAACATTGCTAAAGGAAACCAAAGAACTAAATAATGGAAGTGCATTCCACGTTCATGGACTGGAAGACTAAATATAATTAAGATGCCAATTATACCCAAAATGATTTACAGATCCATCTCAATCACAATAAAAATTCCAATGGACTTTTTTTTCAGAATTGAAAAGTCAATTATCAAATTTATCTGAAACAGTAAGGGCTCCTGAATAGCAAAAAGTATCTTTAAAAAGAACTAAGTTGAAAGATTCTCACTACCTGCTTTTAAAACATGTTACTTAGCTACAGTGGTAAAAACAGCTCAGTACTGGCATAAAGACAAACAGTCTAACCAAGGGAATAGAACTGAGAGTTCAGAAATAGACTCTCACGGGCGGCAGACTTGGCCCAGTGGTTAGGGAGTGTGTCTATCACATGGGAGGTCCACGACTCAAACCCCGGGCCTCCTTGACCCGTGTTGAGCTGGCCCATGTGCAGTGCTGATGCACGCAAGGAGTGCCCTGCCACGCAGGGGTGTCTCCTGCGTAGGGGAGCCCCATGCGCAAGGAGTGTGCCCCATAAGGAGAGCCGCCCAGCGCGAAAGAAAGTGCAGCCTACCCAGGAATGGCGCAGCACACAGAGAGAGCTGACACAACAAGATGATGCAACAAAAAGAAACACAGATTCCCATGCCACTAATAACAACAAAAGTGGACAAAGAAGATACAGCTATCAGACACAGAGAACAGACAACCGGGGTGGGGGAAAAGGGGAGAGAAATAAATAAATAAATAAATCTTAAAAAAAAAAGAAAAAGACTCTTACATCTATATCAAGTGATTTTTGACAAGGCTCTCAAACCTACACAGCTGGGTCAGAATAGTCTATTCAACAAATAGATATTCACTGCCCAAAGAAAGAAAGAGGACCCCTATCTCCTTATATGCAAATTAACTAAAAGTGGATCAAGTACCTAAATATAAAAGCTATAACCATAAAACTCTAAAAGAAAATGTAGGGAAACTTCTTCAAGATCTGGTAGTTTCTTAAACCTTATACCCAGAGCATAAGCAAAGAAAAAAAAAAGAGATAATTGGACCTCCTCAAGATTAAACTTTTCAGCTTCTGATGACTTTCTTAAGAAGAAAAAGTAACCTACTCAACAGAAGAAAATTTCAGAAAACACATATTCAATTTTCCATGTTTATAAAAACATCACACAACTCAATGATAAAAAGACAAGCAACCCAATTTTTAAAAAATGGGCAAAAGACTTGAATAGCCATTTTTTTTCCGAAGAGGAGATAGAAATGGCCAAAATGCACCTGAAAAGGTGCTCAACATCAATAGCTATTAGGGTAATGCATATCAAAATTAATTACAATTAGATATCATTTCTTGCCTTACAGAATGGCCATTACTGAAAAAAAAAAAAAAACGACGGAAAACTGCAAGAGTCGGAGAGGATGTGAAGAAATAGAATGCTCCTTCATTATTGGTGAGAATGTAAAATGGTGTAACTTCTGTGGAAGACAGTCTGGCAGTTCCTCAGGAAGCTAAATATAAAACTACCCTATTATCCAACAATCCCACTATTAGGAATGTATTCAGAAGAACTGAAAGCAAGACTGTGAACAGGTATTCGCACACTGATGCTCATAGTGGTCTTATTCACAATTGCTAAAAGATGGAAACAACCTAAATGCCTATTAGCTGATAAATGGATAAATAAAATGTGGTGTGTGTGTGTGCATATATATATACTATACTATAGTATATATGTATATACACATATATACTATTCAGCTATAAGAAGTGAATTTGGGATGTATATGACAACACGGAAGAAACTTGGAGATATTATGTTGAGTGAAATAAACAGGCACAAATGGACAAATATTGTATGGTCTCACTGATATAAACTAAATATGACTAAATATGATAATTAAATTTATGGAGTTAAACTACACAGTGTAGGTTAGTAGGAGGCAGCATGTGGGTTGAGAAGGGGGAGCTGATGCTGAATGTATGCAGAAAGTGTAATAATGTTGATTATAAATATGTGGAATAAGACAGATTTGATAACACATTTTAAGACTATAACACTGCTAATTTATAAATGTGATTGTGGCTGAAATGGGTAAGCTAGGGAGACTGATGTTAATTGAAAGACAGTCAGAGAATAATCTGGTGGCTTTATAATATTGTGATTTTGGTAGTAGATTAGGATTGTGGTTAATAATACACATACAACAATGTTCCTCTATTACAAGTTATTAAGAATATCATGATACATGGGAAAAATACAGCAAAAATGAACTTACTGACTATAGCTAACAGTAATATGCAATATTTTTGTAGCAAGGGCATAGAAGATACCATATCAATTCTAATGGTTAGAAATAGTTTTATGAGATGTGAATATGATCAAATTTGTTTTTGTTTTTTTTAACTTTCTTCTTTAACAAGGAGACTTTGGTCATGTCATTTAACCAATCTGTGCTAATTTATTCATCTTTCTGAGCACTGGAGAAACAACTGAGTTTGTTTTTAGGATTAAATAAGATAAATGTGCCTGGACAGGATTTTTTTTAAAAGTAATGCTTCTATAATTTGCTAAACTGCTTTTTGTCTATTTAATTTTTTGAAGTTGAAATAAAGTTTACTAGTTTTTAAAAAGAGAGTCATTATTAAACTCTAATAATTCTCATGTTGTTTTGGGCACATTTTGTATATATAGTATATGTATATATACTATATACTATATATATAGTGTGTGTATATATATATATAGTGTGTGTGTGTATATGTATATGTGTGTGTGTGTATATATATATAGTGTGTGTGTGTATATGTATATGTGTGTGTGTGTGTGTGTGTGTGTGTATATATATATATAGAGAGAGAGAGAGAGAGAGAGTAAAGCTATGTGTCTTCAGTCAGGACTTCAGGTTCACTTTTGCTAGCAGACCTGCACCCAGAGAAATAAACAAAGGGCAGAATTAACTGCAAATTCAGTATTTAACAATGAACATACATTTGAATGGCCTATTAGAAAGCAGTCACTTCAATTTGTGGAGTGAGGACACTGCATACGGAAAAACAAATGCAAGTTTGGAACATTACGAGGAAAGGGAACTGCCTGGTGACTTTCTATTATTTAACCTGGAAAAATATACAAAAAAATTAAATTAAAGTAGTGCATATTTTGTCAATTATAAGTATTGCTTTATCTTGGTTTTATTCAAATGGAAACGAATGGCATCCTGGAGCTTTAGGAATGAGACTAGAATCAGCATGCATGCTTTTCTTATTTGAAATCTGTAAGCACTTAATGTCACAAGGAGTAGACATGTATTTGTGTGTTTGGTTATTTTCCTTATGCAATAATCTGCATTCTTTTATAGCACATCTGGAACATTAAATATTTTTGAACATCTATGTGCCAGATAGTATACTAGGTCCTGGGAACATGCAGGTAATTAAAATATTATTTTTTTCCCCTTAAAGAATTCACAGTCTCTCTAACTAACCCTCTATGAAAGCCACTAGTAATTATATGTCATGGTCAATATGGTGTAGGGATGGTCTTTCAAAAAATCTAGCAAAACCAGCTCTACTATTCTTTCTTAAAGATTAGAAAATTTGCAACCTTCATCTCTTCTCTAATCTCCAAGAGAAAATAGCCTCCTTTTGTCTGATCTGTCCCCTATATGGAAAACGTTGTAAAATCTAAGTCCTTTAAAAATTATCTGAAGTGATACCTTGCAACTGAGCATTTTATGTTCTTCTAATCTATGAGGTGGTATCTTAATTTATTTAGCCAAATTTGTCAATTTATGCAGAAATGTACTTGTTTAGGGGCTAGGTCAGAGTTCTTTGCAGTGAGCTGCTACTATAGGCTGGCTGCATTTGAAATGCTAATTAATTAGTATGTGTATGTGTATGTATATTAAAGTTCACACACATGGTTTGAACAATAGTTTACCTAAATCCATGTACCAATGGACCCTTAAGTGGTGGGAGTACTTTTTGGGTAAGATACGCTCTTTTACACAAAAATCTACTAGCTCTACCAAGCTGTGGCTTTTCTTCCATAGAGAAACTTTCTCTAAAGGAAGCTAAGTAGAACAATTCATCAGATTAAGTTTCTTAGAATAAGGGCTGGATACCCTTGCTTTTAGCTCTGTTCAAAGAGTAATATGACCAATTGGGGGAATACATTTGGCTTAGGCAGAAATCTATCAGAATTTAAGAATAGAGATTTCATTCACGAGGAATTAAAAAGTTTCTTAGCCTTTTGTTTTGATCTCCAGGGTCTTCCCCAAATGAAATAACTTTCTCTAGAACATGATGGAAGCCACGACTGAGTATTGGGGTAAGGAATGATGAACAGGTGGTACAGCTTTTCAAGAATGGAGACATAGGCAAATTGTAGCACATTGAGAAAGCAGCCAATTATGTCAAAAAAGTGTTAAAAGGACAAGATATAAGATGATAAAAACATTCACGCTAGTAAATGCTTTGTACAGCTGCTCATTATTCACTTCTCCACAAGTGTGTGTTACACACCTGGTATCTGCATTCATTTGGGTAGATAGAGAGGCATTGCTGACCAAAGGAGGAAATGCTTAGTCCCTAAATTAAGTAGCAAATAGTGTAGTGAGTGAACCAGATGTACCTCATATGGAAAATAAACACAAAAGCCATAAATATAGAAAAAGGGGAGAAATCCAATGGGAGAACATGAGTGAACTCTGAGATGGGTCTGAAAGGTCATAGGGTCTTAAATGGGGAAAGATGAAGTATGAGAGAGAAGGCACTCTAGGCAGAAAGAGCAGCCTGCACAAAATCAGAGCTAATGGTAAGAGTAATTTATATGTCAATAAACATAGGGTAATCAGAATGCATCAGGAGGAAAGAGAGATAAAAAGTTTTAAATCTGAATACTGTGGTAAAGAGTATGAATGTAGGCAATACAGTAAGGGAAGTAATCCAGCAAATTATTACTTTAGGAAAGGGCAGTAAATGTTTGCCTGCTTCTGATAGCCAAACAGACATCATAATACTGGTATGCCTGTTCTACTGAAACAATGGTTCTCAAATAAGAGAGTTTGTCAGAATCACGGGGAGACCTTTTGTAAATAAAAACATGTCTGTAATTTTGGATAACTACTACATATCCATTGATCATCTACTAGACAACTTGGAAGATTAAAATATAAACATGACAATGTTGCTTGCCTCAAGAACCTTCTAATCTCTCCTAGAATTAGAAAAAAAGGAAATAAAGAAAACCTAAAAACCATGTAATGCAGTGATTGAAAAGGGTGAGGGCGGTGGACTTGGCCCAGTGGTTAGGGCATCCGTCTACCACATGGGAGGTCCGCGGTTCAAACCCTGGGCCTCCTTGACCCATGTGGAGCTGGCCCATGTGCAGTGCTGATGCACGAAAGGAGTGCCCTGCCACCAGGGGTGTCCCCCATAGGGGAGCCCCACGTGCAAGGAGTGCGCGCCGTAAGGAGAGTTGCCCAGTGCGAAAGAAAGTGCAGCCTGCCCAGGAATGGCACCGCACACACAGAGAGCTGACACAACAAGATGACGCAACAAAAAGAAACACAGATTCCCGTGCCGCTGACAACAGAAACGGACAAAGACGACACAGCAAACAGACACAGAGAACAGACAACAGGGGGGAGGGGGAGGGGCAGGGGAAGGGAGAGAAATAAATAAATAAATCTTTAAAAATAAGAAAAGAAAAGAAAAGAGAAGAAAAGAAAAGAGAAGAAAAGAAAAGAGAAGAAAAGAAAAGAAAAGAGTGAGAATGTTCAGCTAAGTATGAGTTAAACAAGAAGTTTCTGACCCCTAAACCAGAGGTCAGAAAACTACACTCCACAGGTCAAATCTGGACCACCACCATTTTTATAGAACCACCATGAAAATGGTTTTACATTTTTAAATTGTAAAAAAAAATTTAAAAAAACTAATATTTTGTGATGCTTTAAAATTACTGACTTTTAGTGTCTATAAATAAAGTTTTATTGGAACACAGCCATGCCTACTCATTTAATAATTATCTATGGCTGCCTCACACTACAAGAGAGAAAAAAATGATGGTGACTATTTCTGCAAATCCAAATATATTTGCTATCTAGGTATTCATAGAAAAAGTTTGCTAATCTCTGCATCTTTTATATCATTAAAAAATTTTTTTTAATCTTTTTTAAAAAGATACATAAATCACACAAAATGTTACAATAAAAAATATGAGGTTCCCATATACCCCACTCCCCACACCTTCCACTCCCCCCACATAGACAACTTCTTTCATTACTGTGGTACATTCATTGCATTTGATGAGTACATTTGGAGCATTGCTACACAGCATACATTATAGTTTATTTTGTAGTTGCCACACTCTCCCAGTCCATTCAGTGGGTTATGGCAGGATATATAATGTCTTGCATCTGTTCCTGCCATATCATTCAGGACAACTCTAAGTCCCAAAAATGCCCCCCTATCACACCTCTTCTTTCCTCTCCCTGCCCTCTACAACTTCTGTGGCCACTGTCTCCTCATTAATGATATAATTTCTTCCATTGCTAGAGTCACAGTTATTCTATAGTAGAATACTAGTAAGTCCACTCTAATCCATATTTTATTCCTCCCTCCTGAGGACCCTGCAGATGGCAATATCCACCCCACCTCTAAATTGAGAGAGGGTGTAGATTCCATGTGGATGATGGATGGAATTCTCCTGCTTGAGGCTGTAGACTCTTTTGGTTCCCTGGTGTGGTAGCTGACCACCTTCACCTCCTTTTTAGCTGACCTTGGTATGTCCAATGAACCAGAGAGTAGGTGTTGCAACTCTGCTGAAGTTCAGAGCCCAGCTGGCACATAGACAATCCAGACATTCAAGTCTCCTGAGCATACACCAGCCCTAGTGCCAACCACAGGTTCAGTAAAAGTGACAGAAGAGGCATTTGTAGAGGCCACATCTGAGTCCAACTACATCAGTCAGGAGCACAGATTCCAAAGTAGGGCCCACTGGCAAGGCACAGAACTCCAGAGCCATCTGGCCTAACCATAGGGTCTGAGTGTCTCTGTAGCCCTCAGGAGCACAAGTATCTGGGGTTGTTTCTACCTTGGCTGTCTCTGAGATCCTGCTGAGATGTGTGTAAGTGCAACCCCTCTGATGAACTCCCAACTCATTTTGACGTCTCTTAGCCAGATAAACTCATTTGTCTTTACCATTCCCCCCTCTTATTCAAGGCCTTTTTCTAGTTGCATCACCAGCTGGTGATCAGCAGTAATCCCTCAGGCCCGGGGAGGCTTATCCCCAGGAGTCATGTCCCACACTGGGGGAAAGGTAATGTATTTACACGCTGAGTTTGGTTAGAGAGTGGCCACATTTGAGCAACATGGAGGTTCTCAGGGGGTAACTCTTAGGTACCCTGCAGCTCTAGGCCTAGTTGAAATTTCAAATGCACAGGCTCATAAACATAGTCGTCAGTATCAAGGGCCCGTTATTGGACCATCCCTCTTCTCTGGTCTTTGCCCTTGTACTTGGGGGATTGTTGCTACTCCATTGGGTAGTATGACAGAGCCCCCCAGAATGGGAACTCAGCACTTGCCCAGTCATTGTGATACTCTACCCTCTATGTCAATACCCAACTAACATCCGAACATATCCATATAACCTATGTGCATGCCTGGAGAACTCCCTCTCACCCATGCACCCCCCCATCCATAGTTGAAGCACTCTGTGATCCAAAACTTCTTCAAAAATGAAGTCTAATATATTGCCAAATTCCATTAATAGGAAAATGACATAGTAATGATAGGTTTAATGATTAGAAATAGAATACATAATAATTTTAAAAAACTAAAGTAAAAAATAAATTGGAGCATTAAAAAATGAAAAATATCATAAATATTTTTTGATGTTTTGCCTTTCATCACTGTAATAGGTATTGTCCTTGTAGGTACAGTGGCAAGGCAATCTCTTCCATTTCTTCATCAGTGTCTACAACCTCTTTTTTTTTTTTTTTATTATGTCTTCAAAAAGTTTTAGGTCACAGTAAAGTCACATATAGAATACAGGGAACTCCCATATACCTAACATCAATCCCTTTTTCCCCTTCCCCAACAATGATCTTTTTACACGTGGATGTTATATTTGCTGCAACTGATGTATAGATATTGAAACATAGCTACCAAATATGTTTCACATTATGGTTTACATTTTAGACTGTACACCTTTATAAATTTTGATGATATTTAAAATGGCTTGTATCCATCATTGCAGGATCATGCAGAACACTTCCATTGCCCTCAGTTACCCCCTCTTCCAACTATTCTATTCCTCTCTCCCCCTCTCCTTAGGCTCACTGTGACAACCAAGTTTCACTGCTTAAAGGACAAGATTCATAGATACTTGCACCAATGCTGAGGGCTTGACAAATGGGTCTGTCATCCCCCATTGGGACTCACCCATGCTCTTGAGAGATAGCCACCCCTCTGTTTGAGAATACCAAGTCTCCCCAGGATGGGGGCATAACACCTTCCTGCTCATTGTATGAGTCGCCACCCACTGATATAACACACTATGACAGGATGAGCATTCACACATTCCCTAGAAATCAACCCCAGGTTCACCCTGTGCCAGATGTCCCCCCACCATCAAACACTTTAAACCAGTAACCCTTTATTATTATATATACATATTTACTTATTATATTTTTTAAAGAGTTTTCTCAATGTTATAGTTTCAGCCACATACCTGGCAATCTTTCATGTTCACTTGCTCCCCCTCAACCTCCCCCCCCATTTCTTGGACCATCTGAGCCATCCTCCCAACCCACGCCCCCTCTAGCCTGCAAAGCCCAACCCAATAGTATCCCTAAGCCCCTGTCTTATCCCATTCACTGCACAACTGCTTACCTCCACTTCATCATAGATTTCCCCTATGTGGGCCTTGGCTCACAACCTTCTTCTCCCCCACTATTTCCTGTAAGCCTATTTTCCAGTCTCTAGTTCTCTGAAACAACTTGATTTGCTTAATTCATATCAGAGAGCTCATGTAGTATTTGTCCTTCAATGCCTGGCTTGCTTAACTCAACATGAGGTCCTCAAGATTCATCCATGTTATCCCATGTGTTAGTACTGTATTCCTTCTTACAGCTGAGTAGTATTCCATTTTATGTATATACCACATTTTATTTATGCATTCATCTGTTGATAGGCATTTGGGTTGCTTCCAACTTTTGGCAATAGTGAATAATACCACTATAAACATTGATGTGCCTATATCGGTTCATGTCCTTGTTTTCAGTTCTTCTGGGTATATACCCAGTAGTGACTCAAAATTTGAATATTGGCAAGACGGCCAGCCTCTTCTTCCCTTTGGTGAACTATTCCTCATAGAGAATAGGTGAATGCACAGGTGCTTAAAATCCCATCCCAGTGGCAACATACTTAGTATAAGTGTTGTGGGAAACTAGCTTACCTATTTGTTGCTTCTTGTTATTGTAGATGCTGCTGTAATTGCTTCCTGTCATTGTAAATGTTACCTTATTGTAGATGTTGCAATTGCTCCTGTTTTTGTAGATGTTGCAGTCACTTCCTGTTATTGTAGATGATGTTGCAGTTCCGATAATAAACAGCTGCTCGTTAGTTTCCAAATAAATATAATGTGGAAACTAGGGTTGAGGCTCTCAGTTCCTGAAACTGTGAGTCTCCTGGTCCCATCTTTGTCTCCTCTTTTGTGCCTCTTTCTCTCTGTCCTTTATTTCTTTAAGTTATATGCTGCCTTCCCTTTGTGCAGAACTATTGTAAGCTGATTGCCGCAACTGGTGCCCAATGTGGGGCTCGAAGGGAAGCTCAGCAACTGGCGCCCAAACAGGGAACTGAAGGGAAGAAGGATATTACTTTGAGCAAAACTAAAGTTAGTGTGATGGTGCAGAGTCCCGTTGGGTTTGGAAAGGCTTCTAAGTCCTCAAGAGTTTGCCTGTATTTCCCCAGGAGACAGAGAACATGCTGTGTGGGGGCCAGCTCGATGGATGGAGCTGTGCCATGAATGCAAAGAGATGACAAAAGTTCCTGTGGAACCCAGAACCTCCAGTCATGCAAATGAAGAGACGGATGCTGGAAACTGCATGGCTGGGTCTCATTTTGAAGACTAGAATGACTTTACATCAAAGTATCTAAACTACAGAACTTGTGTAAGCATGGCATCATAAAGAAAGTATCAAGTATGACTTGGGGACAGAAAGAAATGAAGAAGAAAACTAAAACTGGAAAAGAAATGTTGGATTGTAAAAGAAACCTAGAAGGAGAGTTAACAAAAAGAATGTTAGAGGAAGGAAACAGAAAAGGCAGAAGACAGGGCAGCTTGAGAGCATATAAAAAGTCAAATTAAAGTCAATGAAGAAATTCTAGGTTAGCAGATTTGGAACTGTTTTTGTGTTTGTCTGTTCAATGTCAGTGTGTGTGTTGTAAATTTTTTTCGATATGTATTAAAAGAAAAAGAGAAAGAAAAAGAAAAGGGCGGGTGCCCAGAAAAGGGTGGGTACCCAGAGAAGGACGAGTGCCCAGAGAAGTGTGAGTGCCCAGAGAAGGGTGGGTGCCCAGAGGATGAGTGCCCAGAGCAGGGCAAGTGTCCAGAAAGAAAGAGAGAAAGGAAGGAAGAAAGAAAAAGATAGAAAGAGAAAGAAAGAAAAAGGAAAAAAGAAAGAAAGGAAGGATAAAATGAAAGATGTAAAAGTTAAGCTAATATTGAAAAAGGTAAAAAGTTTGTGGGAATGCTAACTGAAATGTTATAAGGTACATTTTGTCCTAAAATAAAATGATAAGTTTTATAAAATCAGAAAATGGAGATATGTGGGACAGAACTAGTATGCATATAGCAAGTTGTAAAAGTATTGTGGTAGCATCCAGTGAGTTAATGTGTTCTGTAAAAAGAAAATGAACATGAATGAATAACAAAAGTATAAAAACTGTGTGAAGCAGTGGACTTTTGCAGTTCTTCCTCAAGGCTTTCTGCCCTGGCCTGATGGCAATGAATCTGGCTGCACAGAAGAAACCTGTGGCAATGACCCTACTGAGAAACATCAGAGACAATGGTATTTTAAGGGCCTGGAATAGACAAACAATTGGGACAAGCTGTAAGGTCCCTGCTACTCTATCACATTATTAAATGTTGTTTGGTTGGGTAAGACAAAACTATATTCTCTGCTGTAATTGATAAAGTACAATGTTTTCTCATGTTAATAGAATTTGTAATATTGTTGGAATACTAAAAATCTTTTATCCCTCACTAAGATCTTAATTGGGAAAGGTCCTTCATGGGAGTAGGAGGACCTCAGCAGGCTGCTTTAAAAAATAATAAAAGAGGGGGAAGGTGGATATTGACTTATACTGTGAATTGGATGTGGCCCCAGGTCCAGTGAAGATGCTAAGAGCACTATATAAATTGGGAAAAATGAGGTCATTTTTCAATAGAGTACTGGCCTATATATAGCCTTGCTGGTAGGAAATCTTAAGCCCATGAGAAATGAGTCATCTACTAGTTGGAAGTCTGTATAATCTGCTGTAGTTATGGATTATGTATAAAATGCTATTCTCTGACTTGACATTGTTACTTAAACTATAAGCATGCAACAATCCCTTCAGGGCATGAGGCAGTAAGTAACCACCTAAGCTGCCTTTGTTACTTTATAAAAACAAAAGGGGGATATGTTGTGGGAAACTGGTTTACCTATTTGTTGCTTCCTGTTATTGTAGATGATGTTGCAATTGCTTCCTGTTATTGTAAATGTTACCTTATTGTAGATGTTGCAATTGTTTCCTGTTATTTGAGATGTTGCTGTTACTTCCTGTTATTGTAAATGTTGCAGTTGCTTCCTGTTACTGTAGATGTTGCAGTTGCTTCCTGTTATTGTAGATGTTGAAGTTACTTCCTATTATTGTAGATGATGTTGCAGTTCTGATAGTAAACAGCTGCTCGTTAGTTTCCAAATAAATATGATATGGAAACTAGGTTTGAGGCTCTCAGTTCCAGAAGCTGTGAGTCCTCTGGTCCCATCTTTATCTCCTCTCTTGTGTCTCTCTCTCTCCTTTATTTTGTAAAGTTCTGCATTGCCTTCCCTTCGAGGCAACTGAATGATGACTTAGGGCAGCATATAAGAGTATATTTTTTCATCCAAGTTAACAGAAAATAATTTTTAAAAGGGTTATGGGTGAGTTGTTTATTTGGGAAGCTATTCATTATATTGATATGAGGAAGGAAATTATAGCCACTAAAAGACAGGGATGGGATCTATATATATGCTGAATTCATGGAAGAGCTAGCTTCCTTGGTTTGTAATGTAGGATGCTAGGAAGTAGAAGACAACCCTGATTTAAGAGGAACCCAGTGAATTAAAATATTCTTTTTAGGAAATGAGGTTGGTAGGTTTTTATTTTCTGATTATGAAAACTGCTGTAGAATCCAAACAAAAAATTAATAAGGTATCAATACAAATAATATTATCAATAAGATGTTGCTGTATCTGTATTTAAGCAGAACTTAAAGCTATAAGCTTATTGAAACCAGAACCCTATTTTGACATCTCATAATCTTCACCAAACAATAATTCTGGTTTATTAGAGCCCATCTTAGCTAAATAACCACCTGGCTAAATTTGCTTTATATCTAAATCACAAATGAATGTTTATGTTTAAAACATAGAGATGAATAATTTATGATTTCTTAAAATGTTGACCAAATAAGTGATTGATTTTATGTTAGAAAATATTTGTATGTTAGAAAAATACAGCTGTAAATAAATTATCCAAACTGATTTCATCCTTAGAATTTTACTTTTTTCCATAGTTTTCCACTAAAACCATTAGTGTGTCTATATTTTTAACTTCAATGTAGTCATCATTAAATTAGCACAGTCATTCATTTTACTGGCTTGTGATTCTTATGCCTTATTTAGAACTTTATGTGGTTCTTAGAATACCCTTTTTAGTCAAAATAATCTTCTATATCAATATTTGGATCTAGCAGGTTTTTTTTTTTTCCATATGATGAGATTCATTTGGTTTAAAATTAGTTTTTCAAATGTTTCTTCCAAATCAGTTTCACCAATTAAGACAGCTCCCATTATTCACCCATCTTTCACAATGACTTTGACATATTCTTGTCCTTTGGTACATTTCAGCATTAATTCATGATCTGAACCTAAGTCCTATGTATTATATTTTCCCAGCAATACAACTTTATAGTTAAAACATCTTGTTTTGTGAGTAAAAGTTCAAAGCTGAAGCCCATATCATGTCAATAGAGTTTCCTGGTGCAACCACGTACTTTGCAGCATATCATTCCACCTGTCTAGCCTATGTCCACAGCCTCATCTGCTGCCAAACTGGGCAAGGTTGCTGTGATACAGTGCATCTGTTACTTGCAGCCTACATTTCAAGCTAGCCCTTTGGGTCAAGAGGCTCACAATTACTTCTATTATCAATTAATTAAATTCATGATGACCAAGCACAACATTTTATAGTCATCTGTTGGTCTAATTTTGCACAAGACATTGAAGAAATTCAGAAACTGTCTGAGTTAAATTGACAGAAAGCAGAATAGCCTTGATTTAGCCAGGATTTGTACTTCCACAAACAGGTTTTCCAAAATGCCTTTTCTTCAGCACTTCTGGTCAACTTGAGGGAAACCTGACTTGAGTGAAGGTTTCCTTACCCCTTTAGCTCATTGCTATTGTGCTTTCCTGAGTATGGTGAAAAATCAAATTTCTAACTTGTTTTTTCTTTAGTAACTGTTCTAAGGCAGTCAGCTCTGAGAGTTGCTTATTTTTGGAGTGAGTGTTAATGATTTTAGATTTTTTTCTGTATACTTTTCTAGCAGCTAGCAAACTTTTAACAAATCTCCAAAATAAACTCATTTACCAAGGCTTTCTCTTGTTTGTCATTTTGAAAAATTGAATAAACATCAGCAAAAGAAATGATCCAAGTTCTCCAGCCAAATATGTGTGTGTCCAAGATCAGGATTTCTTCATGGTTGAATGTGGATAGGGAGGCTAAATTGCTAGTTATTTTTATTTTTCTTTATAAATGATTTTCCTTTCTCTTCACTCACATGCTCTAGTTTTGATGGGCCTTATAGGTAAGGCTGCTTGCTGTTTACAGAAAGACCTTTTTTAGCACATTGAAAGCTGGGTTATCTTTTTTTTATTTGAAGAAAGTACTGGTTTCCAGACCAGTGGATTGCTAATTGTGGCTCAGAGAATCCTTTCCAGATGACTTAGGTCGGTCCAAAACACAAAACGACCAAACTGGTCTAAATCCTAGATGAGAGTCCCAGAGAGCATAGGAGAAAGGTTGGAGGGGATTTCTGGAAACTCATCTATAGTATCTGTAGAACTAGGCTAAACTGAGCAAGTGGAGAGGAGGGAAGAATGCATGTTTTTCGTTTCTTCTCCCTTCTTTCCATCATTATTTTAAGGGTAAGCTATATAAAATTTTTAAATCTTATTTATTTATGACTACATTTTATTGCTAGAGACATGACTGGTCCCTCGTTCAGTGCTTCTTCCCTGTCATCCTCTTCTCATCTATGTGTTTTCAAATATTTTCTCTTGCTCTCCCCATTTTTAGATTATCTGATTTCTCTTCTATTTCCATTGTTATTATTCCAATCTTTGAATTCATTTTCTTTGTAGAAAACCCAAACACTTTCAGAGGACAGAGAGGCAATAAAAACATGTAGTGGCAGGACAATGCATCAGAGCATGGTGGAAATTCCTCACATCACATCGAAATGCATGACTCACCTACAGGTGTTCAAATAGTAATGTGAATTTATTGAGTAATAAACAATATTAGAAACCAGCTTCCACCCACTGGCGATCACTTTGTGATTGTTTCTCTATTTCAGTCATTTCTCTCTTTTATCTTCTATCTTTCTGAAAAAAAAAAAAGCACAGAATGATGGCACGATTTATAATCATCAAACTCTGGCTCTGCCACTTGATCTGTGAGTTAGGCAAGTTAAGCTCTCTGTGCCTCAGTCTCCTCATCTGAAAAATGGAATCATAATGGTAATTACCCATTGAGTTGTACATGATTACATAAATTAATACTTATAAAGCACTTAGATAACACTCAGAATATAAATGTGCTATGAAAAACAAACATTAGATTTTAAGACTAGGATATCTGCCCAAATGTTATCCTGAATTTCACTTCTCCCTCCTCTCATCCTTTGTCCAGCTTTGTGCTTCTTGAGGGAAACACACATGAGGGAGCAGTATATACAAAAGAAATCAGACGCAGATTATCATTTGACTATTAGCTGGTATAGATCACTCCGTGATTGGCTATAGCTTGAAGCGCACTGCTTAGGCTTGAGGCCTAAAGAATTTCCTCACTGCCCTTGAGCCCAAGTCTGATTTTGGCATATTATTACCAGATTGAGATGTTAGGGCATGGAGGGGCCCTTGCAGTATCTTTGCATGCTCATGCATTTCCACAAAAGTGCAATTCTTTAACCACACTCCTGCCAGACCTCTGACTCCTTCCTGACTCTTCTTCCTTACCCATCCCCAGGGCCACAGCACAGGGAGGTTTAGTATCTCTGTGTGTGTTTTGGGATCTGAACTGCAGGACAATTGAAGGAACATTAAGTTTGGGTTTGTGGTAGTCACTTTCTTGTGTTGTTCAATTATCGCCAACTGTCCCCGGGTAGAAATGGTTTCAAAGAACATTTCTAATGCTCATCAATTCAAATTGCTTATGAGAGTATTTAAGTTTAGTCATGGTACAAACACACTCGAAATGCCCTGAAATCTTACAGTGCATAAATAAAAGGATTTGTAAGAGATTTTTCAAAAATTAACAACAATCCTAAAACTGTATAAGACATTGCAAATAACTGGTTGTGAAATTGAAAAAACAAAACACTTCTGTAAACTATTCATAATGAATAATTCAAGCAACTTTGCTAGAAGAAAGGCTGCATTGTCTTTCTTTTTCTATGTAGATATTAATGCTAGAAAGATGGACTTACCAAAAATAATAGCATGGAAAAAGAGTGGCAGGGAAGTAAATGGAGGCAGGTTCTGAGTTCCCAGATCAAACTAGCCACATGAAGTGGACAAGATAGAAGAGATGACTCACAATTTGCGTGACCATTTTAGTGACTCTACTGTCTAGTGAATGGGACCCAAAACAACACCTAAAGTTCCAAATAATCAGATTGTCTTTCTCTTAGAGAAATGAAAACAAGGCTTGGTTAGCAAGAAGGAAGTTAGAAGGGAAGCAATATCCCTTTTGAATGGGGATCTCTATTTCTTTCTGTCTCCTTATTTCTCATCACTTCCCCTTCCTCTTTCTGTTGATCCACTTTTGAAAAAAAAATGTATTTATACATTTACACACAAACAAATGTAAACACTTTTTGGCGGTGACTTAGATGGCGGAGGGGGGGTGGCGGGAAGTGGGGGAGAAAAAGTGTGACTGCTATGTCCTTTTTCTGTTCTGGGTCCCAAGGTAATTATGACATAGTACTACATTATTATTTTGTTGCTCAAATTTTACCACATTGCATTTAGTTGTCCATTCTCCTTAGTATCCTCTGTTCTGTGACAGTTTTTCCTGGCTTTTCATGACATTGGCAATTTTGCTGGGCACTAGCCAGGTATTTTGTAGACTATCCCTCAACTTCAGTTTATCAGATGCTTTGCTCATCATTTGACAAAGATTAAGAGTTAAAAAAAAAAATACCACAGAGGCGCAGTGCCATTTTCATTGTATCATTTCAGAGGGTGCATGACATCCATATGACATAATTTGTTAACCCTCATCATTTGGTTAATGTGGTATTTGCCAAAGTTCTTTACTTTAGCATTACTATTTTTCCTTATCCATACTCTACTCTTGGAAAGCAAATCATTAAGTATGGCCCACTCCCAAGGTTTAGGAGCTTAAAATGGAGCTTAATATCTGGATAATTAAGCATAATTATTTGTAATCCTTTGTGTCCTTTCGACATGCCCTTATTGTGCTGTATGAGCTAAAATTAAAATCCAATACTAAAATAAATAAGTAAATAAGTCCAATACTATGTGCTGCTATGACATGTAGTGACATGAATGGCCTAATGCAAATTCTCCTCACTCTGCTTTCTCCTCTAATGTCCCCATTTTCAAATGGACCAGATGCAGGTCCTGCTTATCCCTCTGTAGCAATTTTTCAGTTCTCTGCCAAATCACAGAATTATTCAGAGAGGTCCCATCCTCCTTCAAGAACTGGGGAGCACCTAACCCTCTTGAAAATAAAGTCTGCCTCTCATAGCCCCAGGTTATTCACTTTTTTCCTGAGTGCAACTTCTATGTAGCCTTGCATGGCTTAACATTCCCTTATCCCCAGGCTGTGAGTACTTGTGATTAATAAACTGCCCTTGATCTCACCTGTTCAGTGCTGTTTGTTGTGTATGCTACTACAAGGTATTTCAGGTTCATCTTGTTGTTTCTTTTCTCAGCCCCGTCCCTAGAAAGCCATTTCTTGAAGGAGCCTTGGTTTCACTGATTAAAGAATGGAATTTTGAAACCAAAATCTAGAATATCTTGTCGTGCTAGAAAGTAAGGATGTGCTCAAAAGACAAATTGTCTCCTATTCACCCTTTGGTGAGAGAGAAATTCCTACCATAGGATGACCCAGCGAATGACCAAACAGAATTTTTAAACCCAGTAATGCAAGTTCAGATCCTAATCCTCCCTCAAAAGTTTTGCTATTGGAGGTCACCTCCTCTTCTCCTATCCACACATCAAACGTCTTTGATGTGTTTCCTCATTGTCCTCCCTAGAAGTGAAATGAAGGTGGTTCTTCCTTTGTTCCTAAATACACCAGCTGTGGAGCTGAGTCATTGTGCTACAAAAGCTTAAACTTCGAAGAAACCTGCATAATAAAGGATATGATGCATATATTTGAAATATTTTCTTGGCAATGTGAAAGAAAAATGCAAAGACTAATCCTAACATTACTATTGTATACATGTGTTCCATCTTTATTTTCTCTCTTTTCCTTTTCCATATTTTTCAGATTAGGATCAATAATAGATACTAAATGGTTTCTAAAATTATACTCTAGTTTCTATCAATTATTGTAAATTCAACTAAATAAATACAGCTATTAAAACTTTTAAATAAAATATACCACTTTTTAAAAATCTTACCATCAATAGAGCTTTTCATTATTAGCTGATAAACTACTTAAATATTTTTGTGGTATTGTCTTGACCAATTCTTTTGGTATATAATTCCCATTTAATTAATTCAGCATACGTTTCTGATAATAATATTTTTCTACTTGTCTGTTTTTTTCTTGGCTTATATAACATGCTGTGAATCTTAATAAATATCATCCTTCATTTAATTTGTTCCATTGGAGATGGAGAGTATATGGTTGTAGCACCTGAAAATCTCTTTTTAAATTGCAAAAGATTACCTCTTCCTGGTTTTTTATGAAGATTAACAGAAGATGCTTGAAATCATATTTTCCAAGTCTACCTGGCACTCAGAACTCTCCTATTTGCACATTTAAGTATTTTGCTTTGCATTCAAGGTTGTCAACATGATGTGTGAGCTTCTGCTTTTGCAATTATTTTAAATGTGATTATCAAATCCTTTTGGGAAATTGTTCTGTAGTTCTTTCATTTTCTTTTTTTCCCTTCTTTTTCTTTAACCAAGGTGCTTTCTTTTGAGAAATACACTTGCTTTTCATTAAAATATGAAGAGATGGGAAATGCAGGGAGGCTGGCAGAAGATAGAAAACAATGCTTAGAGAAGAGAGAAACTATTATGATTAGCCAAACTTTCAATTTTAAATGAAGGCTTGGAGGCCAGAAGAAAGAAATTAATGGTACTTCCCTCCCAAGAAAATTTAAAGCAAAACTTTAACTCAGAAAACAATATTTAGCTACTTGTGTAATTATTTTTCTAGTTTCAGAATAAAATGAATTAAACATTTCAAAATCTTTTATTAGAAAATTGGGGAAACAGATGTAACTCAAATGGTTGAGCACCTGCTTCCTCTGGTTCAATCCCCAGTATCTTCTAAAAACAAAAAATAAAAAACACACCAACAAATGAAAAAAAACTCTCACTGAGGAGCAGATGTAACTCAGTGGTTGAGTGCCTGCTTCCCATGTACAAGGTCCTGGGTTTGATATCTGGCACCTCCTAAAAAAAAAAAAAGAAAGAAAATGGAACTGCTATGCAGTTTAATAATTTCAGTAAAGTATCTTTCGAATGAAATAAAATATTTGCATTTTTGTCCTTAAATATCAAATTAAGGGAAGTCAACAATATGATTAAAGACTTTTAACTGAGTTGTCACTAAGGATATAAAACAGGATGACAAATATCTAGCTTAAACATAAACAGCACCACTCTTCAAAGACATACCCATGGCAGAATCACTAATCAATCACAGGGCTCTTTCCCACTGCCAGTGGAAGTTCCAGAATCTTTCCCATCATAGCTCTCTTAGGCATTCAAGGTCCAGCATATAAAGGCAAAGTAAAAGCTAAATTTATTTGCCATTGATTCTTATAAAGTGTTAACTTCTCTCCTCTTTGGGGTATCAAATGCATGGGAAAATTCTCCTTTGTGCAGTTAGTTGTATAGGTTGCATTATTTACTGACTTATCAAATATCAATCAGTAGGATTTATCACAGTTGGTATCTTTTCCACGCATGTAATATTATAAATTAACAAAAATCCTCTTACTCAAGAGAGTGAAACATTTTCGAAGGAACTGCTGTAGATACATTCTTTTCATATACAGGACATGCTAACAGCAATGGACATGGAGAGAAAATGATAAAGTCACTTAACAGAACAGCCAAATACATCACATCTATTTCAATGAAACTCAGAGACTATGAGGATTTTGAGTGGAATTAAAACAGTAAAATAATGAGCAGGATTTACATTTACTGGAGCTATATTTTAAAAAAAAACACAAATCAATCTACACTAAGTTAATTTAGCCTCAGTTTTACACCTCCTAGAACGGGAATTGTATAGCCTACAAAACAATTTATATTTTATCTGTACCATCTAATTAATTAAATGGCCCCAGAGTACCAGACTCACAAATCTCGTTAATAGCTGAATTCTGAAATAAAGGCTGTTCACCCCTACTAGAATAATATTTGCATATCCCCACCTGTGATGGGTAATAAGTACCTGCCACAAATCAGAATTATGAATTTTGTACGCCTAACAAAACCGCAGGGGAAATTATACCTCAGACATTCCATAATAATTGCAGCTAAGCTGTTTAGTGCCATCCACTTATTCTGCCTGAAGTGTTTAAAGCAGCAACAGTTGTAAATGAATTCAGGCACATATTCAAGGGAATGTGTTTTTTTCAAAAAGTTTTTCTATCTTGCCATATGTAATTATCTTTATGGAAGTATTCAGCTGCAAGTTATAAAGCATTCACATTTAAAGTAGCAAATTAAAAAAATAGAGAAAGACTTCCTTCTATTAGTCTATTAGGTATATTTTAGAATTCTGTTGTCAAAACTTTGAAATAACCTCAAGTTTGGTTTTGAGACATTGACAATCTAAAATGTATGTTGACCAGGTAGGGTGGGATTCTGTTCATGCAATCTGTAAATTGGTAGGACTTTCAGAGTAGATAGTCCTGGAAATTATGGCACCATGATGGAGCAAATGATGAACAGGCAACCCCAGGTTTCAAGATTATATAACATTGCCCATTTAACTAAAAAGTCTTGGGCTGCAGATACTATAGGATCGCTGAGAATCCACAATCCTGAGTCCTCATCTGGAACAAATGAGTTGTGAGGGGCATATTTCTTCTTAGTGTTAACCTTCATAGAGCAAGTTCCATGGCTGTCCCTGAAATACAGTATCACACTGGAAGAAATAATAAATACCCTACTGTCTTAGCTTTTCAGGGCTGCTCTAATAAAGAACCACAGTCTAGCTGGCTTAAACAACAGAAACGTATTATCACTTGATCTGAGAAGTCAGAAATCACCATGTAGCAGGGCCACGCTTCCTCTTATAGGGCAGACTCCGTTCCACGCCTCTCCCCTGGGTTCTGGTAGCTTGCTGGAAATCTACGGCATTACTAGGCTTGTGGCAGCATAACTCAATCTCCGCCTCTGTCCCATGGCCGTCTTTCTCTCTCTCTCTGTGATCAAATTTCCTCTCCATATAAGGACATCCGTCACATTGGAATGGGACCCATCCTAATTCATGGCCTCATCTTAATTAATAACATCATCAAATACCCTATTTATCAATAAGTTCTCTCTTACAGGACTGGGAGTTAGGACTTGAACATGTCTTTTTTGGGGAACACAATTCAATCCATACCCTCTAGCAATAACTACTAAATAACAATGACCATGTTCTGGTTAACCAAACTATTTGATTAAAGAAGGGATTCCTTCCATAGGGGAAGAGGTGACTGGTTCAGGAGGTCTGGATGATATAATTTTTTATGGCAGGGATGTGTAGCGGAGAGTTAAGTTCCCTAAATCCTGGAAGACCCAATGTTAACTATTGCCAAAAATTAGCCTTGAGATCTGGAGCAAGTCACTTAATTTCTCACTTTACCCACAGAATATCAACAAAAAGAGTTTCACCCCTCTTCCGACTGACCAACCTACTTACCTGCTGCTTGGAATGGTGTGGGCCCCAGTAGCTGCACAGTACGTACTTTAGCATTGCACCAAAAAACGAGTGTCATTATTTATTTCCCTGATGAAGGATTTGGCTGACTGGCTGCCCGCCTGAAGCAAGCTTCTCTGTTGAGACCTTAGTGCAAACAGGGAGGTGGAAAATGAAAGGAATTCAATCCTTCAGACAAAGAATCTCCTATCTATTTTTTTCTTGTGTGCTCAGCCTGCATGTGTACAAAAAAATCAACTTCTTATTCTAGCAAAGGGCTTTAAAAATAATTAGGATTTATGTATTTTCGAGAAAGTGGGCAGGGTGCAGTGAGTCACCAAGAGGTGATTAAGTCAGGTTGTTTGAGGCTCCCTAAGGTGACAGGATGGTCTGTGGGCTTTAGAAAGAAAGCTTATATAGCCTATTACCATGATGAAGTGAAATTTAAAATTACATTTTATATTTGTAAAGGACTAACAGGCAAGGTCCCTATGGATTGTCAAATACTACATAAAATGCTATAAAAACCAGACCATAATCTCTCACTAACTTACACATTAGCCTCAGGCAGTAAAGATGGTTTTTATTGGAACCAGATTTTGTGAAGGGGAAAAAGTTATGCACAGTTTATCCTGGCTTTTCAGGCACTTTGCTTTTCCTTGAGTTAACATGACGTATTCCAAGTGATTAAATAAACTTGTCTAGCAGCTCTTCTCATGCACTTGAAAGGAGGCAAAGTAAAGGAGGATTTACAATGAAGAGAGGTCTTAATTCTATCACTGAAAAGTGTGCCTGTTTTATTCCTGTCATTATTGCAGAAATCAATACATGCAAGGGAAAAAAAATAAAGCTTCTAAAATAGCCGCTTGTAAAGACTCACCTGTACTGTTTCCCTTACTGCCTTGTACATTCGAAAAGCAAATGTAAAAAGGAGGGAGAAATTCAAGACATGGAGGAAAATCATTGTCAGCCCATGAGCATACATGGCCCAGGGATATAGTCATTTGAATTTGAGTTCATTTATTATCACTGAGGTGCTGAGCAAGGTTAGCCAAACATTTTGATGGACTAATAATTATTTTCTTCATCTTCAAGAGTAACAAACTTTGAACAGCTTACAATCAGATTTACAGCATGTGGCAGGTTTATAAATGATCTCTAGATTCAACAGTCTAGCAGTGGGCATATTTGTGTCTTTTGTTTGGCTCTCCTTTCAAGACTTAGAGATTTGCAATGGCTTGAAAGCCAGGTCTAAGCTTTTATGTGGGAACATACCACTTGTTATTCAGATTTGGCTGCTTGACCTCTTAATTTAAAATCTATAAATTTGTGCTGTCTGGAGCTAGTTTGAAAGAAACGCAAAGTTCTGACTTTGCTCAGTGTCCATGGCTATGCCAATTGAGGATTAGCCTCCTGTGACTTACATAGGTGAAATGTAGAGGGTGATGGCCAACATGTGTCCTGAGAATACCATAGAAGTGGACCATGTCTAGTGACAAGTCTTGGACGTCTCTGAAAATTTGGTGCGATAGGAAGCATATCATTGTGGTCAGACTGATATTTGTCCAAATCTTATATCCATCACTTACTAACTTTATGACTTTGATCAGGTAAGCTACATTCTCTGAGCTTCAGCTTTTTGCATCTGTAAAATGAGAACAATGATATTTGCATCAAAATACAGTTAGAAAGTTTAAATAAGATGTAGGGCTAGGGTTAAGTCACCTCATTAAAGCATGGATTCAGGGTAACCTGGAACACCAACAGCAAAAAAAGGAATTTTTCAAATTCTGAAAGTAGAGTGGTCAAAGAAAGAAAATGATTTTACAAAGGAAAAGATTAAGGGTTAATTGATATATAGAGATCTAATAAAATAAGGGCTAAAGCAACCCCTTGCCCTAATTTTATGCTTTCCAATCGATGTCTCTATTCTTTCAACTGGTATCTTCCTTTACTTTTTGAACTGCAATCACCAAAGTCATCAATGAGTTCCTTATTTCTAAGCCCAATCATTACTTTCTACTCCTTATTTTATTATTCCTGAAAATGGGTACAGAGTGGGTATTTGGAAGGAACCATTATAGGTAGAAGGAGCTTTGGCTTAAAATGAAAGGGTTTGAATGATAAATCACCATCGGGGAAGCTGTTTGACTTCTGAGCTCTTTTCCTTTCCTATTATTAGAAAAAAATACTTGTTTATGTGATTGTGGTAAGGACCAAGTTCTTATAACAATTCACAAAAGGATATGCAACATGCTTGGCATGTGCTAGATGCCCAGTAAAAATTAATTTTCTTTCCCTTCTCCTTAATACAAAATGGCACCATATAGCAGCCACATATGAGTTTCTATAGGCTAGGAAATAAATTTTAATTATCAGTATATCTACAATGCCTAGTACAGTTCTTGGAGCAAGTGTATATTCAGAAATGAAAAAGGAAACAGTTGGGAAGTGGATGTGGCTCAAGTGGTAGAGCTTCTGCTTACCATATGGGAGGACCTGAGTTCAATCCCTGGGGCCTTCTGGTGAAAAAGAAGAGAAAGCATGCCCATGCTGCAAGCCAGTGCCCATGTGAGTGCCCAAGTGGTGAACCAGTGCCCTGAGCAAGTGAGTCACTCAGCAAGATGATGATGCTTCAAAAGAGAGACAAGGGGAGAGTCAAGGTGAAGGACAGCAAAAACCAGGAACTGAGATGTTACAATTGACAGGGAAACTCTCTCCCCATCAGAGGTCTCCAGGATCAAATCCTGGTGAATCCTGGAGGAGAGAAAATGAGAAGAGAATACAATACAACAAAAACAGCAGGGTGGGAGGAGGAGAAGGGGGGAAATAAACAAATAAATAAATCTTAAAAAAAAAAAAGAAAAAGGAGAACAGTGAGAATAATGACAGAGGAATTTCGTGGAAGGAATGTTTGGTGGTGGTGACACCAGTTTCTTTTTAGTAAAAGTTCCTCATTAAGGGCTATTTAAGGATAAATTCGTGAAATGTAATTTTGGAAATATCATGGAAGCTCTTTAACACTAGGTTAATTATCCCTGTTAAAAAAGAAAAAAAAAACACTAGGTTAATTATAATGGAAAGGCTATACAAAATAATCATCATAACATATTTTATGTATTTATTGTGTGAACCTTGTGATAAATGCTTCATATGCATTACCTTATTTAATTACCACAAGAGTCTTCATGGAAACTGCTCTGTGTCCATTTTATAGAAGAAATTTTGTGTACACAACTAGGGAACTGCCCAAGTTTGCACAACTGTATCCAGAATCTATGATCTGAACCACTGTGCTATGTTCCCGCATCCTCACCAAATATACACTCTGAATACGTGAGTGACAAGTCCTTCCATGATATGGCCATTGCCAACCTCTCCAAGCTATTCACACACTCCTCTCATACTATGCCTCTTTTGTTCTTTAACAGTCCATCGTCTTTCTCAACAACAGGACTTTCCATCCTCAACTCCTTCCATTAAATTCCCTCTATCTAAGACATTCTGAGTATGTTTCTTCTTGCAACGGAACCACCCCTCATTACCATCCTTTAGAAGGAAGACAGTATGGCAATGGTGTAGATGGAGCATGCAGTTTGAATTCAGGTAAAATTAAGTTATGGTATTTATGACTTTGGGCGACCTAGTTAATTTTTTAGGTAATGTAGTATCAGTGTATACTTCACAGGATTGTTTTAAGGACCAAGTTGAGATGATGTGTGTAAAACACTTACTATAGTAAGCACTGAATAAATGGTATCTATTAATAAAATGATAAATACTTTTATTCTAGTCTCAAGATTTCTTACTGAAATCATGGTCTAAAAGGTATACAAACCTTTCAATGTTCATTTCAGTTATAGCTAAAATAAGTAATAATTAATATGTGCTCTCAGATTATTGCACCTTCAAAAGGGAAGCAATACGCAATGATCAGTAATTGATTTTGAAATGTGAATGGTGAGACTTTTAAAGAGTTTCTGAAAAGGAAGGCCACATATGAAACAATGATGTATCTGCTATTGTGAAAGACCAGAGAAATAAGGCAATGACTTTTGAGATTAAAATCAAAGTAGAATTTAATTGTGTTTGAGCATGATTTTGAACTGGGACTAAAATTATTTTCCTTAACTCTTCAGTTTTAATTTGTTCTAATTCAAATTTGATAAGACAGTTCTCTCATTGCTGTTTAAATTGGTGACAAATTGTATTATTTTGTGTATTTGTACATACATACCATGTTGTATTATTAAGCTTTGGAGAATACTGTGAATAAATAATGGAGATAACTTTTAAAACTAGAATAAAAATACCTTATTATTGTTTTGTTTTGTTTTCCTTTCTTTCTCTATTTTTTAAAAAATGTTATATTAAAAATATGAATTCCCCATATAACCCCCACTTCCCTCACCCCACTCCTTCCACATCAACAACCTCTTTCATCATTGTGGGACATTCATTGCATTTGGTGAATACATTTTGGAGCACTGCTGCACCACATGGGTAATAGTTTACATTGTAGTGTACACTCTCCCCCGGTCCACCCAATGAGGAAGAAATGAAAGAAATTGCCTTGCCACTGTACATACAAGCAACACTTATTGCAGTGATGAAAGGCAAAACATCAAAAACAAAACTTTTTCATTCTTTCATTTTTGATACCCCAATTTATTTTTACTTTATTTAATTTTTCTAAATTAGTATGTATTCTATATCTAACCTTTAAACCCATCACTGTATTCCATTTTACTATTAATGGAACCCGGCAATATATTAGGCTTATTATTGATTTTTAGTCCTTAAAAATGCAGTTTATGAAATGTGATTGTTTTAATAAAAACCTAAAGTTCTCCCATAGTCCTCTTGGGTGATTTGCTCACCCCAAATTTTAATATGCTTATAAATGAAGCAGGAAACAATAAGGCCAGGCTATGATAAAACAAAAAACATCATATCCAACTGGCCTATGCATATTCAACTTAGGGGTCTTTGATTTCTCCAACAGGCTTGCCAATGCACATTCTCACAGTTATGTTAGTGTCTAGTCAAGTACACAATAAACCATGTGAAAAACGACTTTTAGTTTTTGTATAGGCTTAGTAGAACTTCAAAAGTCTGAAAACAATATGTTCTTCCTATCTCTACAAATGCTACTTCTGTTCTCCTTCCTCTATTTCCCAAGACTCATTCTCAATGACGTAATTTCCATTCTCAAAGATCATTCGTGTTTCTTCAAGGTTTTCCTAATTTAGTAATTAGTACAACCTTCTTGTCTTGGCATTTAAGAACACCCGCTTATTTTGCAAGGTGTCATTGAAAGAGCAATGAGAGTGGGCATTTCGGAGAAATGCCATCATTTGTCCTTGGCTACTACTTTACTGCATCATCTTGAATAAATAATTTCACCTTTTTGAAACTTTGCTTTCTCAACTGTAAGATGAAAGTGTTAAATTATAGGATTTCTTACATAGGTCTAGAAGTCCATATGTCTCTGATTTACGCTTCTAGACATATTGTCTATGAGTCCTCAATTTGATTTGTTGATCCCAGTCAAACTAGACTGTTTACTAATTCATGTGCATGCCCATCTGCTTTCCAACTTCAGTCCTATTGGTAATACAGATCTCTCCCTACAAAAGTCTTCTCCCAGTTCTGTCAGTTCAATTTTTCAAGATTCCTTTCATACTGCTCTTTTCATCAAACCCTCCCTGATACCTTCCAACCTGTAATGAAATCATCTCTGAAATTTTCTTTTAATTCCTTTTGTCTATGCTATGTATAGATTTTTATTACTTTGTTCCTTATTTTATAGTATTTGATTTAGAACAAAGATACTCTTATTGAGTATTTCTGGAACACCTAACAGTACATAGTACATAGTAGGCACTTGATAAAATGTCTGTGGAATGGAAAGTCTGGCTATTATTCTGACACATTGTAAATGGCAAAATTATCTCCTGATATAAAAAAGTTATTGGCCCTTTATTTGGATTATATTTTGTGTGTGATTTTTTGAATGTTAGTAGATAGTTTAATACTTTTTTATTACACCATATGAGTAGTAGCTCTCCCCTGACAGTAAAATAGGCAGAAGGATGAAGGTGGTTGTCTCTTTCTTTTCTACAAGCTTTATGCAGAGAATAAGCTCTGAATGATAAGAGCTTTGTATTTAACAAAGCAGGTTGCTTCTTAGAGTTAAATATCTCAGACCATTCCCTGTAACCAGTTAACTATTTCTGAGATTAGTATGTGCACCATTTTCCATTTGCTCAAATTTTTTAAATTTCAATTTTAGAATCAAGCTATCTAAGAAATTTTTGTATCACCCACTTTACTCCCAAGAATATTTATTCCAAAATTAATGAACCCTTAGGAATTATAAAGGTCATTTCCCAATGATAAACTCTCAATGTGGCCATTACAACATAAGCAAGCCACTTTTCCTACAATTCTTTTTTCCTCATTATTTTGATGAATGCTCCACAGATCTGATAGAATTTGGCAGGTAAAGGGATCTAGTTGAATCATCGCAAAGCCCTGGAGTTTGAGGCCTCTGGCTATTATGGCTGAATAGCTACAAGTATGCAGAAATTGGTGCTTTGTTTGTTCTGAATCCCTGAGCCATCTGCACCACACAGAAAACACTCAGATCTCAGTCATTCAAAAATGAATATTTAAAAGTTCACTTTTGACATGCCTTTTATTTTTTTATTTTTTATTTTCAGCTTATCAAATCTTTTGATCCAGCTGTTCTGCCACTCATTGTGCTGGCATCATTCTGTATTCTACTTAGTAAGATCAGAGATTGTAGATGACCAACTAGGAGACATTTTTAACCCTTTCATGATTTTCATTGTAAACAGTCAGGACAATCCCAAATCCTTTCAATATTTGTTCTTTTGTGTTTACTAGAAAAATATTGAAACAGCAATAAATATACAGGGGGCATTTTATGTTGTCTTCTTTTTATTTTATCTGTTCACTATGTTTTAAACTGTTTAATTTTTCAGATTATGGTAGCCATGTGATAGGAATTAAAATTAATGCCTAACAGATTATTTAACCAGTGTGCATTTTGCATGGTAAAAATGCCTATACTGGTAGCATGTATTAACTCCCTATACAAGTCCTCCAGATTAGAGACACTTGTGACAATATAATGAGCATAGTTTAGTATATAATGCCTATAAGCAATTGTTATTAAGATCAATAGCTGTTGCTAGTCTTAATGCTGGGAAATCCTTAAGAACTGGTCTTCATTTACAGTGGAAATTAAGCTTAATGCAATGTTTTCATTTTATATACTAAAACCTAAAATTTAGAGCTCTAAGTCATCCTAACCTAGTAAAGGCTAATAAGGAAGTGTAAGAGAGAACTGTCCATCCTTTTGAGCACCAACCTCTTTATGATCTGGGTCTGCTTCCTAAAGCGTCTAATGCTCAAGCGACAGCCCTTTCAAAACTTACTTTGTCCAAGGATTTCTCATCCTCATCCTTACTGATAAATTGGCATAGATAATTTTTGCTGATAAAATTGGCATAGACTATCTGTTGGAGGGTAAGATATTTAGCAATATCTCTGGCCTCTACCCATTCAATACCAGGAACTACTCCCACTCCACTTTTGACAAGAAAATAATGGCTTCACTTTTCCCTGGGGGTCAAAATCACTCCCTCATCCCCCTATGAATACGTCTTGTTCATTGGCTGAATTTAAATCAAAAGCAACCTTCTAGTTTCAAGGAAGTTTTGGAAAGTGTTTATCATTTTCTGATTCTAGAAATGCACATAGAAAAATTTAAAAAGACAGGGTGTGTTTGTGTGTGTGTAGAATACCATATCTAGTATTCCATGCTGTGTCACATCTTTTTGTTTGGTAATAATAGCTTCTTCTGCAGAAAATGTACTTCATTTATTAATTCATTCATTCATTCACTTGTTCATGAGTCAATCTGTCAACATGCATAGTGGCTAAGTTCATGTGACAATTTGGCCAGTTTATGGTGTTCAATTGTTTGGTCAAGCAAGCACTGGACTGATACTGTGAGGATATTTTGTGGACTTAAATAATTTGCAAGTTGATTCTATCTATGGCTGATTATATCTATAATCAATTGAGGAGATTGTCTTCAACAATAAGAGAAGTCTCATCCAATCAGTTGAAGACTTTAAAAGGAGAAATGATGGTTTCATCAGTCAGAAGGGAGAATTTCCATCTCTACTTCATCCATCCAGCTTCTCCTGGGGAATTCATCAAAAACCTTCATTAGAGTTCTGAGCTTGCAGCCTGCTCAACAGTAGTTGGACTTGCCCCTATCCATAGTTGCATGAGCCAATTTCTATTAAAAAATCTCATGATATATATTATGACAGTTTGAAGTTTTGCAAAACTCAGAAAAAAAAACATGTTTTTTGAACGAATCCATTTCTGTGGGTATGGGACCCTTTGATTGCATTATATTCAGTTAAGGGAACTTTTGATGATATCACTTTTGTTCTAGATCACTTTAGGGCCTTTGATTGGACTACATCAGTGAGGTGTGACCCAGTGTGGGTCTTAATCCTTTCACTGGAGTCCTACAGTAATGGAGACACAGAGAGAAAGAGAGCCTCTGCCATTTTACACTGCCATGTGAGAGAAGACTCCAGGATCACCTAGAGATGCAGAAAGGCAGAGAAATCTTGAAAGGCTCATTGAGAGGCCAGAGGCTTGAATTAGCAGAGAAGCTAAAGTAATGAGGGCCCCAAGAGGCTAGGCTTACAGAATAGCTTGTAGCTGAAAGAGAAGTGAACCTGGAGGAGAAGGCAGGTAGAAACTGGCAGACCTGCCAGTTTTGACTTGCCATGTGTCAGGAGTCCAGAATCCAGCAGCTGACCTTTGATAAGACAGCTTCTCTGATGAACCCTTGATTTGGACATTTCACAGACTCATAACTATAAGACTCTGCCCTAAGGAATTCCATTATAAAAGCCAACCTATTTTTGGTATTTTGTTTCCAGCAGCTTTAGCAAACTAACCATATATGTATATATCTCATGTTGGTTCTATTTCCCTAGAGAAACATAAGTAATACGATGAGTAATTTTTTAATATTATTTTAGAACTCTCCTAGGTGTCAATAACTTGGATTAATTTAATGAAATGTTAGGGATGTACAGTGGGTACTAGGGATATTAGAACTATGGTCATAAATGCTCTGGGGACCCTCTTTATTAAAACTTTTCTCTGCTTCTTATCCTCCTTTTGTTAGAATGGACTTCTCCCTGAGGTGTGAACCTAATGATGCGCACTTTAACAGCCCCACAATTATACATTCATTTTTTGAAACAGTTATATACTGAAGATCCACTGTGCTATGTGCTGGGTATAGGATGTGAATAACTTGAAAGGAAAGAACTCTTTCTTCCAGCCAAAGTTTGAAAAAAAGAATAACAGGGGAGAATCTTGGTTTTTCTAGCTTTCACTACATACTTTTTCCTGGACCAAATACTGTAGAGATGGAAGAAGGAGAATTGCATGACATGGCTATTATGGGAATCAGTATCAGAGAGGAAGTGGCCATAATTTATGTTGACTACAACTGTCTGCTATGTGCTAGGCACCATACTAGCTGCTGAGGATCCCACAGCTAGTAAGACAGTTCTTGAGATGCTTTTCTGTGACGCATATCCAAGTAACCATCCACCAGAGCTGACCACACCCTCCTCTGGGCTATCAGTAGTTCATGTATATTAATAACATTTCTATTGTTTGTGTCTACCTTTCTCAGTAGACTATGAAAAATTTGAAAGTAGAGCTTTTTACATCTTACTCTTGCACTATGTCTGGACTATAAATGTGATTTAAGCTTGGCTAAATATTGAAAGAGTGAAAGAACAAGTGACTGAGTGGTAAAATAAATGAATGAATGAATGGCTTTCATTCATATAGAAGCAACTGCCGGTGAGGACCTAACTGCCCCCTTTTCTAAAAAGACTCTATTGAAGAAGTGAATCTGGCTCATTCAAGGGATGATGGAAAGGCATTTGATCTACTATGACATGTTTCAATTTAAGCTTATCCTTCCATTGCTCCTTTGCTGTAAGTTTATCTTCTTGGCAATGGGATTTTTATTGAATTTCTGATATGTGAATGAATCAACATATAAAATGTAAGCTCTCTCTCGAATGAAATTACATAAACAAAATACTCCTGGAAAAAATGAGGCAAATAAGTTTCTTCAGTGGTGGCTATTTGTAAGAAAGTTCTTCCTTTAAAATGTTCTTATTTCAATAGCCTTAAGTATTTCTAGTTGGAAATTTAGTGAGAAAGGCATATGATCTGTGAGAAGTGGCACTTTATCTTGGTTGGCTTTGAAAGCATTAAAAAACTTATAATGACTAAAAAACATTTTGTCACCATATAAAATGCCTTCATATTTCTCTTATCTTTTTATGGGAGGGCACAGGGGACAGTGAGGTGGGTATGACTATGATTAAAATCAATGAAGACCATTGCTGGTTTTAATACATGATGACACTATTGTACACCACAGTGGCACATAAAATGATATCACCCATAAATACTTTGCCCCTTCTGATGTTTCTAAGAAAACACATGAAATCATTTTGACTGATTAATAAGGTTATGATCTGCAGTCACTACTAACTCCGAAGTTTTTGGTATTATCTAATGTATTTGAAGCTATAAATCAGGGGTATTTTGCATTAATAGCAGGAAGATGTTTTCCACAAGAACGAGAAAGACAACTATTTGTGATATTATTTGTGATGTGTTTCCAGAGCATCATGGTTTGGTTCATGTAAGAAAATCTGCAATTTTCAAATGCTTATATATGGGGCTAGTGGAAATTAAATGAGGCATCTCAGATTCAGAAAATGCAAACAACTCTCCATAGAATAGGTTTTAGCTTTTAGAAGAGCTCTTCATAGTCACCTAGATGAAAAAGGCTGGACCAAATGGGATTATTGATTCTCTGCACTTCTTATTCTCACTTATTAGTTGCTATCTCACTTCTATTTCTTGAGTTAAAATAGTGATCTCTTGACTATGGGTTTGTGGTTAAGGTGCAGTACCAGGAGAGAATGGAGAAAGATTAAATACTTTGTGGACTAAGAATAAAAACATAAAATAGTATATTTATAAAAATAAAAATGACAAAAATCAGCAAATTTCTACACAATTAGGTAATGTCTATGACTTGGAATCATAAAACAACAAACAGAATCTACATTATATTTATCAGAGAGTAGGTGATTCCCAACAATCACTTATGAACATCTCCAGAGTATTTCTCATCACCATCCAGAAACTCTTTCCAGAGAAAGAGCAAAGGTCAGCTACAGAGGAGTGATGTAAGAGGGATTTAAGGCTTGTTGGTCTCAACACCAGAATTTATGTGATGTTTAACATTATAAAATTATTATACACCCATGTTTTTCTTTTTGAATAATATCTGTAGTTATTAATCATATTAGTAAATATTAGATGAAAACTTCCCAATAAAACTGTTTATTATATCTATTTGGTATTATTTTACATTATTACTAACAATTCTTTGGTTGAAAACAACAGAAATGGACTCAGATTAATATAATCAAAATATTAGATTTTCAGAAGCATACTGAATTTGCTCAGAGAACCAAAGAAGAATAAATAACCATGCATCAAGAATGGAAAAAAGCAAGGTAGCTGTGGGGTCCCAAGCCAAGAGTAATCAGAAATTTATAGGAACTAAATTGTCAAAAGTGTATATTAACTGCTCTACAAGATTTTAAATTATGTATGTGTGTGTTCATAAAAGAGTATGAAGAAACTCAACAAAGTTATCATTTTTCTTATTATTACCTTGTTTTATGAATGATGAAATTTTCAAATATTTAATATTTTGATTGATCTTTTAATATGTAGTGTCAAAAATTTCACCTTATTTCAGTACCTCTGCTTTGATGGTATTCTGAACAGATGTTTAGTCAGGTATTAGGCACTGCTGTGAAAATGAGTCAATACCAGTGACTTCTAGATTCTATTCCTCTGTATTCCGGTTTCACACGTATCACAAAGAGAATCCAAGTACTCCTTCTTGGGTTGGTCATCTATCCTCGGCATATCAAGGAGTGCAGGGTCAATTAGCATAAGCATGGCTACTGAAGAACCAGTCTGTAAAAAAAGGCTACTTCCAAAGAAGAATAAATCACTGAAAGCTGGAAATCCATCTCTCCTCTTTCACCCCTACTTTTAAAAAATTTGCCTATCTTTGTTTTTTAATTTTTTAAATCTTTTTTATGTTTTTAAATTTGCCCTACTTTTAAAATATTTATCTGAAAATAGAGGCTGCTCCTGGTCTCATTCTCAACCATCCAGCCCCTCATTACTCCAAGTCAATGGAGAATTCTTTATATTATAGTTTCGTACTTAAATCTGAAATCACAAAATATGCAATAATGCAAAAAATAGAGTGAAAACTGAAATAGAGGGAGGCAGATTTGGCCCAATGGATAGGGTGTCTGCCTACCACATGGGAGGTCCAAGGTTCAAAACCAGGGCCTCCTGACCCGTGTGATGAGCTGGACCACGCACAGTGCTGATGCATGCAAAGAGTGCCATGCCACGCAGGGGTGTCCCCTGCATAGGGGAGCCCCACGCTCAAGGAGTGCACCCCGGAAACAGAGCTGCCCATCACAAAAAAAGCGCAGCCTGTCCAGGAATGGCGCCGCACACACAGAGAGCTGATGCAACAAGATGACACAACAAAAAGAGACACAGATTCTGGGTGCCACTGACAAGAACACAAAGACACAGAAGAACAAACAGCGAATGGACACACAGAGCAGACTACTGGGGAGGCAGGAAAGGGAGAGAAGTAAATAAAAAATAAATCTTTAAAAAAAAAAACCTGGATTAGAAAAGCCTTCATTCTGTTGTAGGGTCAATGTAAAAGTTTATTGAAAATAAAGTTACAGAAAAGAAAAGGATAAAGCTTCAGCCAGGAGATAATCAGGGCATTGCCTCTATTTCATTGTTAATTCAGAACCCCATCTCCTTCAAAAAGGGAATCTTGGGATGTTACTTTAAAAAGTGAACTTGCACTGGCATTAATAATTTCACATATGATTACCTTAAACAGAGGTCTTTATTTCTTTATGCTGCTTCATTTCACTGTTTATTATAGTCCTTTCTTTTCGGTTTTAAGAACTTCTTTTTGCATTGCTTGTAGGACAGGTCTAGTACTGATGAACTCCATCAACTTTCATTTATTTGAGAATGTCTTAATCTCTCTCTCTTTTTTTAAAGAATGTCTTGCCATATATAAAATCGCTGGTTATCAATTTTTCTTTCAGCACTTTAAATGAATGGCTAAATAAAATATTGTATTAATATATACATGCAATGAATATTAAACAAATGTAAAAAGGAATGGAGTTTCGGATACTTGCAACAACATGAGTGAACCTTGAAGAGATCATGTTGTATGAAATAAGCCAGATATGAAGGACAAGTATAGTATGATCTCACTGTTATAAATAATTAAAATAAGCAAATTCATCATGTCAGAGCCTAGAATATAGGTTACCAGGGATGTGGTGAGGTAGGGAATGGGGCTTTAAAGCTTAAATTGTATAGAATTTCTATTTGGGGTGATTTATAGTAATACCCTGTATTCATCTAAATATTTCTTTAAAAATTTTATAGGTACATTTACAATTTTTGTCTATTACATTCAAATATTTAGGGGAACTACTAAGATATCATTTAATTGATTTTCATTGTCTTTCATTGTTATATTAAATGGATGAGTTTTTCTATTGATATCACTTCTTCTTTAGTTAGAAAGTTCTTTGAGTTTTCTTTTCACTCTTCTGTGGAGATCAGGATAGTGACTATAACAAAAACTAAACTATGTCCTTAGAATCTAATCCTATTGTTTAAAAAAGGTAATTTTAAAAGTGATTAAAAGTTCTTCATGACCTTGAAACATATTACTAAAGCTACAGTGCTCAAAACAGCATGGTACTGGCATAAAGATAGACACATCAACCAGTGGAAAAGAATTGAGAGTCAAGAAATAAACCCTCACCTATACAGTCAACTGGTTTTTGACAAACCTACCAAGCCCATGTTAACAGGACAAAACAGTCTCTTCAACAAATGATGCTGGGAGAACTGGATATCTATAACCAAAAGAATGAAAAAGAACCCCTATTTCACTCTCCATACAAGAATCAACTCAAAATGGATAAAAAACCAAAATATAAAAGCCAGGACTATAAAAATTATAGAAGAAAATGTAGAGAAATATCTTCAAAATCTTGTAGTAGGTTGTGGTTTCTTAGATCTTGCACCCAAAATACTAAACAAAAGAAAAAATAGAAAAATGGGACTTCCTCAAAATTAAATACTTTCTCACCTCACAGTACTTTGTCAAAAGGGTGGAAAGGTAGCCAACTCAATGAGAGAAAATATTTGGAAATCACATGTCTGATAAGTGTTTAATATCTAGGATTTATAAAGAAATGTTACAACTCAACAATAAAAAGACAAATGACCCAATTTAAAAAATGGGCAAAAGAGTTGAATAAACATTTTTCCAAAGAAGAAATACAAATGGCAAAAAAAAAAAAAAGCATTAAAAATGCTGAACATCATAATGATTAGGGAAATGCAAATCAAAACTACAAAGAGATATCATTAAACACTTATCAGAATGGCTACTGGTAAAAAGACAGAGAACTACAAGTGTTAGAGAGGATATGGAGAGACAGGAATACTTACTCACTGTTGGTGTGAATACAGAATGGTACAGCCACTGAGGAGGGCTGTTAGGCGGTTCCTAAAGATATTGAATATGGACTTGCCACATGACCCTGCAATACCACTACTGGGTACATCTGTAGATCAATTTTCATAACAGCATTAGTCACGACTGCCAAGAGTTGGAAACAACCTTGGTGTCCATTAACTGATGAATGGATAAACAAACTGCGGTGTATTCACAAGAGGATTATGCAGCTATAAGAAGAAACGAAGTCATAAAGCAAACATACAGCATGTAGGAACCTGGAGGACATTATGTTAACAGAGGTAAGATAGGTACAAAAGGGCAAATACTATATGATTGCATGACTATGACCCAAATATATTGCATAACATATTGTATGATTAAAAAACATTTCCAAGAACTTCTTCAAGAACTTAATATGTGCTTCCCTTTTCTCTGTGGGTATACTATTCAAATAAAACAAAAGGATATATAAGTTATAAATTAAAAAAAAAATAGGAGGATGACAACCAGCAAGATGGCAGTCGAGTAAGAAGCTCTTAGAGTCAGCTCCTGCTACAGAGCAGTTAGCAGACACCCAGAGCTCTCTGCAGCTAGCTGAAGCACCTGTTCAGGGGCTCCAGGAGACCAGAAGAGCATCCTGCAATGTCTTTGAAGGAGTGGAAGGAAGAGACTGCTCATCTGCAGAGAAGACTCATAAGTAGAGTGCTCCACACCATGGAGGCTGGTGCCCATCCTCCACTGGAGGCAAAAGCTGCCTTGGAAGCTGTTCCGCAGCTGGAATTGAAAGCTCCACTTCCACAAAACGAGGGAGGAAGAGATGGTTGGGCACCAATTTCAGCTATTGATGAGGAAATTCAGAAGGCTACAGTATAATCCTGAGAACAGCTAAAGCTTGAGCCTGACCAAGTCAGAAAGAGGCTAGGAGCTGCCATCTTGGTTCCACATTGGCATGAGGGGAAGCAGGGAAGACTGGAAATCCCAATGCTGGTAGAGACTGGTTTCTTCCCATCCAGATCATATTGCAAGTCTGGCCTGGGCTCCAGTGCCATCTCCAACAGGGAGGGTGCTGTGGGGATCTGCACCAGTCTTTCCAGGAAATTCTTGGCCAAGCCACGGAGGGCAGTGATTATCCTATTCTGGCATTTCAAGCTGCCCCAGGAGCTGTTCTGTTACAGGAATTGGAAGCTCCATTTCCGATAAGCAGGGGAGGAGGAGACAGTTGGCTGCAGATTTCAGCTTCTGGTTGGTGGACTTGGCTGACTAGGAGATAACCTTGGGAATGGGGGGGGGGGGGTGTTTGTGAACCATCCCAAGTTGGAAAGAGGCTAGTAGCCACTATTTTGACTCCACCTTGAGCCTGAAGGGAAGCTGGACTGACTAAAACTCTCAGTGTTGGCAGGAACCAGTTTCTTTCATGCAGATCAGCCTGCAGCCCACCTAGGTTTCAGCCCTGCCTCTGGTGGAGAGGAGGCTGAGGAGCCCTGCAAGAGCCTATGTAGGTCACTGCAGGTAAATTTGGCTGGCATAAACTGAAAATCAGAAGTCTACCAGGGCAATTGCAGTTATCTTGGACCTACACTGCATAGATTGCTACCCACACCTGCCCTCCATCCTGCCCCAGACAAAAGATAAAGGGATATGAAGCTTCATCCATCTCTCTGAGCAGCTACAGTCTAGGCTTGCACATGGATTATTCTACTTAGCTGTGATGCTGTCCCTACCCCTGGCAAAGGTGAAAGTTGGTAGAAGTTTCATTGGTCCCTGGTGCAATGAGGGCAGCTTGAGCCTCCACATCTTATAGCACCAACTATATGCTTGGCTCCTACTGCACAACCCCCAAGGGAGAAATGATAGGAAGCCCTAAACTAAAGAGAAAAACTGCACCCAGAAGAAATACTCTAGTAAGCCAGAAGCAAAGACACCAACAAAAAATTACAATCCATACCAAGAAACAGGAAGGTATGGCCCAGTTAAAGGAACAAGTTAAACCTGCAGATGACATAAAGGAGTTGAGACAACTAATTATAGATACTCAAACAAATCTCCTTAAGAAAGTCAATGAGATGGCTAAAGAGATTAAGGATATTAAGAAGGCATTGGATGAGCACAAAGAACAATGTAAAAGCATACATAGAAAACTAGTAGATTTTATGGGAATGAAAGGTGCAATCAATGAAATTAAAAAGACATTGGAATCATAAAATAGCAGATTTGAGGAGGCAGAAGAAAGGATTGGTGAGCTTGAAAAATGACCTTTGAAAGTGAACATACAAAAGAACAGATGAAGAAAAGAATGGAAAAAAGTAAACAAGATCTCAGGGAACTAAATGACAGCAAAAAGTGTGCAAACATATGTGTCATGGGTGTCCCAGAAGGAGAAAAGAAGGGAAAAGAGGCAGAAGGAATATTTAAAGAAATAATGGTAGAAAATTTCCCAACCCTATTGAAGGGCATAGATATCCATGTCTAAGAAGCACAATGTACTCACATCCAAAAATATCCAAATAGACCAACTCCAAGACACATACTCATCAGAATGTCAAAGGCCAAAGACAGAATTCTGAGAGCAGCAAGAGAAAAGCAATGCATAATATATAAGGGATATCAAATAAGATTAAGTGCTGATTTCTCACCAGAAACCATGGAGGCAAGAAGACAGTGGTCTGATATATTTAAGATACTACAAGAGAAAAACTTCCAGTCAAGAATCTTATATCCAGCAAGACTGTCTTTCAAAAATGAGGGCGAAATTAGAATATTCACAGATAAACAGAAATGGAGAGAATTTCTAAGCAAGAGACCAGATTTTCAGGAAATACTAAAGGGTGTGCTAGAGCCTGAAAAGAAAAGACAGGAGAGAGGGACCTGGAAGAGAGTCTAGAAATGAAGATTATATCAATAAAAGTAAATGAAAGTGCCAAAAGAGTGGTAAAAATAAAATATGACAGATAAAACTCAAATAGTCAGGAATAAACTTAACCAATAATGTAAAGCACTTGTATTCAGAAAACTGCAACTCAATGTTAAAAGAAATCAAAAAAGCCCTAAAGAACTGGAAGAACATTCCATGCTCATGGATTGGAAGACTAAATATCATTAAGATGTTGATTCTACTCAAATTGATATACAGATTTAATGCAATCCCAATAAAAATTCCACCAGCATTAAAGAAAGAATTGAAAACATGGTCATTAAATTTATTTGGATGGGTAAAGAGTCCTGAATAGCCAGAGACATCATAAAAAGTTAAACCTTCATCTCCAGACTTTAAATAATAATACCTACGTATAGTGGTAAAAACAACATGGCAATGGCCTAAAGACAGGCACAATAGACCTATGTAACCAAATTTATGGTTCAGAAACAGACCTTCACAGGTATGGTCAAGTGATTTTTGACTAGCCTGTCAAACTCACACAGCTTGAGCAGAACAATCCATTCAACAAATGGTACTGAAAGAATTGGACATCCATAGCTGAAAGAAGGAAAGAAGACCCCTATCTCACACCTTTCCAAAAACTAACTCAAAATGGATAAAAAAACTAAAATAAAACAAGAACCATAAAACTTCTAGAAGAAATTATTGGAAAATGTCTTCAAGATCTGATGGTAGGTAGTGGATTCCTAAAGGAGATAAGAGAAGGACTGAGTAGACTACTGATGTTTAATGTATGTAGAAGTTTTAATTAGCTTTACTGTAAATTTTTGGAAATACACAGAGTGGATGGTAACACAGAGTGAATAACAGCTAGTTTATAAATGTGGATGTGACTGAAAATGGTAGTCTAATTATGTAAATGCCAATTGACAGAATGCTTGAGAATAATCTAGGAATTGGATAGCACAGTAAACTAAAAGGTGGGTGAGAATTGTGGTTGTGGTACAGATGCAAGAGTGTCCTTTGTTAGCTAGAACAAATGTATGTCACAACTGCAGGGTGATGGGAATGTGGAGAAGCATGGGAGAAATACAGCTGAAGTGACCTATGGACTGTGGTTAGTAGTATTAATATAATATTCTTGCATCTATGCAAAAGATGTACTGTGTTGATACTGAGGCAGTGTGGAAAATGTGGGCCAAATGTGCACTATGGACATGATAACAATCAGATGATATTATTTTATCTGTAGCAAATGACACATCACATTGTGGTGTGTTGATGGAGGGGTGTTGTTTGGGAATTCTGCACGTGTGCATGATTGTTTTATAAGTTTACAACTTCTGTCTTAAAAAATTATATTTAAAAAATAATAATGGGATGGGTTGGGGGAAAAACACACCAAATGTAAGATAAGAACTATGATTAGTAGTGGGATTTTGATGGTGTTCTTTCAGTCATAGTTTGTAACAAACGTCTTATGACAATACAAGGTGTTGGTGGAGGGTTGATGTATGGGACCCCTGTATGATGTTATGCATATTTGCTTTGTAAGTTCACAACTTTTGCTATACACTTAATTGTTTATGTATGTTCATATATAAATGATATGAAGATAGTAACAGTCGGATTGGTTGGGGGAAGACTATTTTGTTTAGTAGTGGTATTTTGACAATGTTCTTTAATCATTAGTTAAAAAGGTTTAAAAACAATGCAAGTTATTGGTGGTAGGGTGAGATGTTATATATGTCTGTTTTGTAAGTTCACAACTATTATACACTTATTGTTTATGTTTATGTATGAGTGATATATTTAAATAAATTTAAAAAACAATAGGAAGAATACAACATATCAGAACCTATGGGATGCTGTGAAGGCAGTGTTGAGAGGAAAATTTATAGCCCTCAATGCTTACATTAAAAAAGAAGAAAGAGCTAAAATCAATGCCCTAACTACACATCTGGAGGAACTAGATAAAAAACAGCAAGCTAATCCCAAAAAAGTGGAAGGAATGAAATAACAAATATCAGAGGAGGAATAAATAGAACTGAGAACAAAAAATCAATAGAGAAAATTAACAAAACCAAAATTTGATTCTTTGAGAAGATTAACATAATTGACAAACCCTTAGCTAGACTGACTCAGAAAAAAAGAGAGAAGATGCAAATAAATGAAATAAAAAATGAAAAGCAGAACCTTACTACTAACCCCACAGAAATAAGGGAGATCATAAGAGGATACTATGAACAACTTTATGCTGAAAAACTAGACAATGCAGATGAAATGGAAAAATTCCTAGGAATGTACAAACAACCTACATTGATGCTAGAAGAAATAGAAGACCTCAACAAACCAATCACAAGTAAAGAGATTGAAACAGTCATCAAACAGCTCTCCAAAATGAAAACCTCTGGACCAGACAGTTTCACAAGTGAGTTCTACCAAGCATTCAAAGAATATGTAATATCAATCTTACTCAAGCTCTTCCAAAAAATTGAACAAGAAGGAATGCTACCAAACTCATTCTATGAAGCCAATATCACACTAATACCAAAGCCAGATAAAGATATTACAAAAAAAAAAGAAAATTACAGACCCATTTCTCTAATGAATACAGATGCAAAAATCTCAATAAAACATTTGCTAATCAAATCCAACAACACATTAAAAGAATTATCCATCATGATCAAGTCGGTTTTATACCAGGCATGCAAGGCTGGTTCAACACAAGAAAATCAATCAAGATAATACATCACATTAATAAATCAAAGAAGAAAAATCACATGATCTTATCAATTGATGCTGAAAAGGCACTTGACAAAATACAGCATCCTTTCTTGATAAAAATACTATAAAAAATAGGAATTGAAGGAAACTTTCTCAACATGGTAAAGGCCATATATGAAAAACCTACAGCTAACATTGTACTCAATGATGAAAGACTAAAAGCTTTCCCACTGAGATCAGGGATGAGACAAGAATACCCACTGTCACCACTTTTGTTCAATATAGTGCTAAAGGTTCTAGCTAGAGCAATTAGGCAAGAAAAATAAATAAAGGGAATCCAAATTGGAAAGGAAGAATTAAAACTTTCACTATTTGCAGATGATATGATTGTATATCTAGAAAGCCCCTAAAAATCTACAAAAGCTGCTAGTGCTAACAAATGATTTTTAGTAGAGTGTCAGGATACCAGATCAATATGCAAAAATCGGTGGTGTTTCTATACATTAATAATGCACAATCTGCATTTACAATAGCAACTAAAAGAATCAAATATTTAGGAATAAACTTAACCAAGGATGCAAAGCACTTGTATTCAGAAAACTATAATACATTGCTAAAAGAAATTTTAAAAGACTTAAATAATTGGAAGAACATTCCATGCTCATGGATTGGAAGACTAAATATCATTAAGATGTCAATTCTATACAAATTGATATACATATTCAATGCAATCCCAATAAAAATTCCACAAGCATTTTTTAAGCAAATGGAAAACATAATTATCAAATTTATTTGGAAGGGTAAGAGGCTCCAAATAGCCAGAAATAACTTAAAAAGGAAAAGTGAATTTGGAGGACTCTCACTTCCAGACTTTAAATCATATTACCTAGCCACAGTGGTAAAAACAGCATGGTATTGGCATAAAGATAGACACATAAACCAATGGAACTGAGCTGATGGTTCAGAAACAGACCCTCACATTTATGGCCAAGTGATTTTTGACAAGCCTGTCAAGCCCTGCCAGTTGGGGCAGAAGAGTGTATTCATCAAATGGTGTTGGGAGAACTGGATATCCAAAGCCAAATGTAAGAAAGAAGACCCCTACTTCATACCTTACACAAAAATTAACTCAAAATGGATCAAAGACCTAAATATAAAAGGAAGTACATTAAAGCTCCTAGAAGAAAATGTAGGGAAACATCTACAAGACCTGGTGGTAAGTGGTAGATTCTTAAATTTTACACCAAAAGCATGAGTAATGAAAGAAATCATTGATAAATGAGACCTCCTCAAACTTAAATATTTCTGTGATTCAAAGGACTTCATCAAGAAGGTGAAAAGCCAGCCCAATCAGTGGGAGAAAATATTTTGAAACCACTTATCAGATAAGGGTTTGATTTCCATTCTATATAAAGAGATAACACAAATCAACAATAAAAGAGCAAGCAATCCAATAAAAAAATGGGCAAAAGATTTAAATAGACATTTCTCCAAAGAGGAAATACAAATGGCCAAAAATTACATGAAAAAATATTCAACGTCATTATTAAGAAATGCAAATTGAAACAACAATCAGATATCATCTAACACCACATAAAATGGCCATTATTAAAAAACAGACAACAATAAGTGCTGAAGAGGATGTGGAGAAATAGGAATACTCCTTCACAGCATCTGTGGAAGACAGTTTGGCAGTTCCTCAGGAAGCTAAATATAGAACTGCCATATGACCCAGCAATTCCTTTACTAGGAGTATATCCAGAAGAACTAAAAACTATGACAAGAACAGATATCTGCACACCAACGTCCCTAGCAGTGTTGTTCACAATTGCCAAAAGATGGAAACAAGTCAAGTGTCCACCCACCAATGAATGGATGAACAAAATGTGGTATATACATGATGGAATACTATGCTTCAGTAAGAAGAAATGAAATTGGGAAATATGTGATAACATGGATGACTCTCAAAGACATTATACTAAGTGAAGTAAGCCAGACACAAAAAGACAAATGTTAGTGGTCTCATTACTATGAACTAAATGCAAATAATAAACACATGGAATTAAAACCTAGAGTATAGGTTATTAGGAGATAAGTGGAGGGCTGAGAAGAACTATGGATGTGTAATGTATGTTTTAATTAACTCAACTGTAAAAGTGTGGAGATGGATAGAGTTGATGGTAACACATTATAGTGAGTAGCAACTGGTTTATGAATGGGATTGTGGTTAAAAAAGATAGTCTGGGGAAGTAAATTTCAATAGAAAGAAAGCTAAAGAATAATCTAGTGACTGAATACACAGTGAACCCAGAAGCAGTTGAGAATTGTGGTTAAGGGTACAAATGCAAGAGAGTCCTTCTGTGAGCTAGAGCAGATGAACATCACTATTGCAGGGTGATGGGAATATGAAGAAGCATGGGAAAACTACAGTTGGTGTGACTATAGACTGTGATTAATAGCAATACTATAATATTCTTGCATTAATGTCAAAGCTGTACTGTGTTGATAATGGAGGTATGGAAAAAGCGTGTCAAATGTATGTTATAGACCATGATTGGTGGTAATAGTCTGATGATATATTCTTATAATCTATAACACATGGTCCACCAGGGTGTGGAGTTGTATGGGAAATCTATATATCAGTATGATTGTTTTGCAAGTCTGTAAAAAAAATACATTTTTGAAAAATAGTATGGGTTGGGGGAAAATTACACAATATGTAAGATAAAGACTATAGTTGGTAGTAATATTTTTACTATGCTCTTGCATAGTTCCTAACAAATGTTTTCACAACAATGCAAAGAGTTGGTGGAGGGGTGACGTATAAGACTACTGCGTGATGCTATGTATGTTTATTTGTACATTCACAATCTTTACCATACACATTGTTTATATGTGTTCATGTATGGATGATATACTTCATTTAAAAATTTAAAAAACTAAAAAATAAAAAATAAATTGACCAAAAAAAAAACCCAAAAAACAATAGGAGACATATGTTTAGTTACCTCATAAAGTGGTGACTCATAAAACAACAATGGGATAAATAAAGTCAAGAACAGTTGTGAAATTTTTCAGCCAAGTTACTGAAACAAATTTTATTAGTGAAAATTCAGTAGGGCTTTGAAGTTAGAAATATAATATCTACAAAGAATATGAATGAAAGATAATTGAAAGTTTGTAGAAGAAACAATTAACCTCTCTGCCTCTTTCCTTTGTATGTATGCAGATTGCCTAATATATGGGAATTTAGCCCATAAGGATAAAAGAAACCTGGCAAAAATTCAACTAAATCTCTTCAAGTGGGAAGCTTTTGAGGGGATAACTATGGTAGCCAGTGTGAGAGATGGCACCCAAAATTAAGCCATATGTATTCTATCATTTAGGGACCCCAAAACTTAACTGCCAGCTATCTGTCAAGTTTAATTAAGCAAAATCTGTCAATACTTACACACGTTGACAGTCTTTGCTAAAAACTCTTAAGTAAATGGGCAGCAAGCTCATCTAGACATTAGAAAACCCAAATATTTATTTTTTAAAAAGGGAAAAAAATTCTTCCATAGGATAAATAGGGATTTTAAACAATAGAAGAATTATTGGAAAACATTCTAATTCATATTCCCAGATACAATTTCATTATACAAGAGCAGGCTTATTAAAAAAGAAGAATACCAAACACAAACATGAAGGTATACTTGAATACATATTTATTGAAAATTCCAGAATTGCAGTTGAACAATTGGACTTGACAGCTGATTAGAGTAGAAATATTGGAGAAAATTAATTGGCTATATCATTTAAAATAAGAGAGAAATTTGGGGGAAATGAAAATATAGTAAAATGATTTCATGAAGTATAAAAATCCTTTGCACATATTTCTAGAAATATTCTCTTTGAGTGAAATAATGGAAGTAATATTAGAACCTAGGAAAAGGAAATATATTCTTAGCACATTACTTGGTTTTACATTAGTAATAATTGCATAATAATACTGATATAGCTTATTCATTTTTAACTTTTAAAACCTACCTATTGACAAATCATGAATGACTTTAATAAACTTTCAAAACACAATGTTAGGGCTTCCAATTTCAAGTTAAGAGATACAATTTTCAATAGGCCATCATTTCTGCTGCAATAAATGGAGAAAAACTAAAGTGTTAACTATTTTTAATACTATTGAGGAGCTATGGACACAAGTCTAGAGGAACTATTTCTCAAGGGCAAGGCATTCCTCAATGAGCAAAAATCATCTGCCACTTTCTTCTCTGCATAGTCTGCCTAGTCTGGGTACAGGCAAACTGAAAATCAGGTTTGCCAAAGGCAGTAACATTTCTAGGAAAGGAGAAACAAGAGATTTAATGATATTGTGGGCTGACATATTAGATATACAGTATCCCCAAACACAAAGCTAATTCTCTCTGCTTATTGTTTCTTTCCCATAGGACTTTTGTTGAGTGTTTGGCTATGGTAGCATGGGAGGCATGATTCTAGACTGGAAAGCGAAAAATGAGCTCTCTGTGGTCTCACGTTTCTTAGATTTTTCATGGGAGAAGGAGATAACACAGGAAAGATACCCTATGGGTATTTGAAACAAGAGATCCATTGAAACTAGGTAAGGCTGAACCCAGTTCAACTCTTGTCTGGACTGAAGTGATCATTTCGTACTTCAGTTGCTTAGTTCTTAGTTTCCATCTGGGGAACAATATACAAAGAAGCAAAATAAAGTGAATCCTAATCAATAAGAAAAATAGTCATAGAAGCAGACAAGATGTTGGATTAGTAAAGACAACAAAATAACTGTCATAAATATGTCTAAAATGGATATAAAACATGGTTTATTTGACCAGAGAAATTGAATCGAAAAAGGAAACAAAATGAACATCCTAGAATTGGAAAATATAGAGCCTAAAATTAAGAATTTATTGGATGGTTCCACTTCTGGAGAAATAGAGTAGACATACTTTTTCCCATTTCTCCTACTAAGTACAACTGAAAACAATGGACTGTATATTAAAAGCAAACAGGAGACTCGGAAAGGTGGAGAAAAGAAGAAAGACTGGTTAGAGAACTCAGGACCTGAAAAATGGTGAGTTCCTTAGTTTTCCTTTTTATTATCATATCCTAGACTAGGACCTGAAGAAATTAGCAACCCCAAAAAGCCAATGGGCACAGATATCAAAAGCATGCCCCCAAAAGCCTACTCTTTCTAATCAAAGAACCAAGAAAGGAGGAAGCCTAGAAAGATCATAAACATTTCACTTCAACCAAACACCACAAAAAAATTTTGTAGTCCTAACCACACTCAAGTCAGTGATGCTAATTGGAGAGCAAGGCCCCTTGGGAGTGGTACCAGAGAAGGCAATGTAGAGAGCAAGAAATGTCATCTGTACCAGCCACTCATGAGGGCTACTCCTGAGGTGTCAATGGAGACTAACTGAGAAGCCTGGATTTCCACTCCCATCTGGACGTAATGAGACACCTATTCCTCTTTTATTTAAGATGGTGTCATACTGGAGAGTCAGGACTGTCAATATCCAATGGTAATGAGGCAACACCCACCACAGTGTCATATGAGGATAGGTGGAGAGCCAGAACCCCCAGCCTTAACAAGCATTAACAAGGAAACCAAACTGGGAACATGGAACTTTACCTTCCTCTGGCAGTAATGAGGAAATGTCCCTACCCTACCATGCAGGAGTAGTGTCAGAGAAATCCAGCTAAAAGAAGAGGTTTATATAAGATCCAGAGTCTTATAACATAATAGGAAAACATTCAGATTTCAACTGAAAATCACTTGTCATATAAGAACCCAAAAGATCTCAAACTGATAGAAGACAATCAACAGATCCCCAAACTGAGATAACAGGGATGTTAATTTTGAAGTAGACACAACAACAACAACAACAACAACAATGATATTAGTAATAAGGAGAAGAAGCTTCAAGGACCAATCAAGAACACACTTGAAACAAATGAAAAAAAAATAAAGAACCTCAACAAATAAATATAAGATATAAAGAAAAACCAAATGAAAATTTTAGAACTGAAAAATATGATAGCCAAAATTTGTGAAAAATTAAAAAGTTCATAATGTGGGCTCAGAAGCAAATGAAAGTGACAGAAGAGACAATTATTTAACTAGAAGAGAGAACAATAGAAACTATCCAACCTGAATAACAGAAAGAAAAAAAGACCAAGAAAAATGAACAGAGTTTCAGGGACCTGTGGAATTATACCAAAAGATCTAACCTTTATAGCAATGGCATCCCAGAAGGAGAGAAAAAAAGAGAGCAAGGCTGAAAGAGTAATTGAAGAATAATGGGGAAAAAGTTCAAAACTTGGCAAGAAACAGAAACCTACATATTCAGGAAACTGAACAAACACTATAAAGATAAATCCAAAGGTATTCACGTCAAGACACATAATAATTAAACTTGTAAGAATTAAAGACAAAGAAAATATCTTGAAAGCAGATGGAGAAAAAAATGACACCTTAAGTAGAGGGAGGGGGATAAAATTTGGTCTAGTGATGAATTTTCATCAGAAATCATGGAGATCAGAAAGAAGTTTTTTCAAGTGTTGAAAGAAATGTGTTGAAAGGTAAATACGGATAAATAACTTAGACTTTCCTTTTCCTCCAGACTTTTCTAAATTATACTTGACTGTTGAAGCAAAAATGATCTGACTTTCTGATGTGGCTCTAAACCTATGTAGAAGAAATATTTATGATAATTATAATGAGGAAGTGTAAAGGAATGCAAAGGGAGGTAACATTTCTATACTTCATTCAAACTGGTACAATGATGACTGTAGCCGTTTGATATGGTTATGAATTCCAAAAATAGATATTGGATTATGTTTATTAACTGGTCTTTACCTGGGTGTGAGTAAATTATGATTAGGGCTTTGATTGGGCCACATCAGTAAAGTGTTGAGTCCCTGCCCCTTGGTGGGTGGGGACTCACAGATAAAAGGCATGGCAAAAGACAGAGTTGGAGTTTTTGATGCTGGAGTTTTGAGCTGGAGCCCAGGAAGTGAACACACAGGAGAAGAACAGAAGGGAAGAGATGGCTCCTTACACATGGCAGAAATCCAGGGGAGAGAGACAGAGCCATTTGCCTGATAGTCTACAGCTGGTCTTGCAGAGTAAGCACAACAGCTGAACCTGGAAAGAAATGAAGCCCCGGGAAGAGAGGAACCCAAGAAGCCTGAACACTGGCAGATGTTGGCAGCCATCTTGCTCCAACACACAGCAAAAAAACTTTAGTAGGGAAGTAACTTATACTTTATGGCTTGGTAACTGTAAGCTTCTACCCCAAATAAATAACCTTTATAAAAGCCAACAGATTTCTGGTATTTCGTGTCAGCACCCCTTTGACTGACTAATAAAATGACGCTATGGAATGTGATGTTATGCAGTTATAATGTAATACATAGAGTAACCACTAAAAATTTATTAAAAGAGATGCACTGAAAAACACTATTGGTAAAATAGAATCTTATAAAATATTGAATTAATCCACAGGAAGGCAAGAAAAAGAAAACAGAAATGGAAAACAAAGAACAATCAATTAACAAAAAATTAAATGTCAGACTTAAGCTCTAATATATCAATAATTACTTTAAATATAAGTGATCTAAATACACAAATTTAAAAATCAGAGATAGGCACTGTGGATTAAAAAATAAGCAACTGTATACTGTCTATAAGATAGCTTGAATGTAATGATATAGGCAGGTTGAAAGATAAAGGATGAAAAAGGTATATCAAGCAAAGATCAATCAAAATAAAAACTGAGTACATTAATATAGAAATAGACTTCAGAACTAATAAAATGACTAAAAAGAGAACAAGAAACATTATATAAAGATAAAAGTATCAATCAAATAAGAAAATATAGTAAACACAAATGTGTATGCACCATGAAACAGAGCTGCAATGTATGTGAAGCAAAAGTTGGAGAATTGAAAGGGGAGAAATAGACAAAATCACAATTATAGTTGAAGATTTCAAAAATTCTTTCTCAACAATTGATAAAACAACTAGACATAAAATCAGCAGAGATGTAGAATAATTTAATAAAAAATCACCCAAAAGGATTTAAGCAAAACTTATAGGACACTGCCCAGCAACAGCAGAAACCTCCTCAATGTGATAAACTGAATCTACAAAAATACCTACAGCTAACATACTTAATGGTGAGAGATTGAAGACTTTTCCCCTAAGACTGGGAACAAGGCAAAGATATCAACTTTCACCCCTTTTATTCAATATAGTCCTGCATTATCTAGTCAGTGTGATAAGGCAAGTAAAGGAATAAAAAACATACAAATCAGGATGGAAGAAATAAAACTCTCTATTTGTAGATGATAAGATTTTCTACTTAGAAAATCTCAAGAATTCTATTTAAAAACTCTTCTAAGACTAATAAGTGAGTTCAGCAAATTCATGGGATGCAAGCTACACATACCAAATGCAAAAATTTATTTTATATGCTAGTAATGAATGCATGGGCACTGAAATAAAAAATGCAATACTCTTAAAATGTCTGAAAAAATGAAATGCTTAGGTATCAATCTATAGAACTTGTATGCTGAAAACTATACAAAACTGATAAAATAAATGTACAGAACTAGTATGCTAAAAGCTGCATGACTTTGATTAAACAAATAAATAAATAAATAATCTAAATCATCTTCCATGGGACTTGAAACTCAACATAGTAAAGATATTAATTCTTCCCAAACTGATATAGAGGTTCAATGTAATTCCTATCAAAATCTCAGAAAGATTTTTGTAGATATAAATAATATCATTTAAAAAATATATTAAATTAGAATAGCTAAAACATTTTTAAAGAGAAGAATAACGTATAAGGAATCAGTCTACTTATTTTAAGACCCATTATATAGTTGTAGAAAGAAAAAAACGTGTGGTATTGATGGAGGAATAAACATATAACTCAACAGAAAGGAACGGAGAACATTAAACTAGACTCCCATAAACATGTCCAACTGATTTTTTACAAAGGTTCAAAAGGAATTTGAGGGAGGCAAGTCAAGATTGCTAGTAAGGCAATGAAAGGCAGAGAACATTCTTAGAATGAGCAGTGTTTTGTTTTGTTGTTTTTTTTTTTCAAATAAATACTTGCTATCTCTGTGGGATACTGTGAGAAGTTTCCTTTTGAAGGCAGAAAGATGGACTACATTGGTGTTTCTTAAATATTAGCCATATTCAAATCATCTGGAAGGTTGAGTCTCACCCCTCAGAGGTTCTTATTCAGTAGGTCTGGGGTGGTGACTGAGAATTTGTGTTTTTAACAATTTTCCAGGTGATGGTGATGCTAGAGGTTAGGGGATCACACTGCAAGAACCCTTGCCTTACATGAGTACTTCCTCACCATCCTAGGGGACATTCCTGTTTGTCATCCAATATGATGTGGGCTTTTTCTGTATTGGCAGAAGGTTGATGTTGGTGGATTTATAACTAATGGAGGAATGCTGAGCCTCCGTTCATGAATTTGTGCCTTCACACTTCGTGAGTCCTGGCCATATCCAAATTCTTACCTCTCCTCTCTGAATGGTTTCTCCCATATTTCTTATTCCTCTCAAGGTCTCTATTTGTTCACTTTATTTATAGTAATTCAGTCGACTTCTTCAGCACAGGCTTCCCTTTACTTCTTTTCCTCCTTTCTTTGATTTTCCTTTTTTAATATATATTTGAGATATTCTTCCTACTTGCAAGTCAGTAAGCTAATTATATTACTGTACACTAATTAAGTAATAGGTATCATTACATAAAATTTTACAATGTAGGGTTTGTAACAACCGATGACACTAGGTGACTTAAATCAGGATTATTTGGCATGAAGTATTTTGTGAGATTACAGGCATGGGTTTTCTTTTGTGAGAAAGAATTTACAATAGTTTAAGACTGAATTAAAACATTTTAAGAATTTGATTGTATCACTGCATAGAGCCACTTATATTATTATCTCTGTAACTAAAGGCACAATCTTATTGGTCACTAGTATTCTGAGGGATATAGTTCTGCACAGCTTAAATTGATTTTTTATCAGTCATTTCTCAGAACTCTCCAACATATTTAAACAATACTTCTTTGAGCACATCATTTTTATTAGCATTATAAGAGATGAATAAACATTACTTGCCCTTAGGAGAAGTCACACACACATATACACACAAGTGATTTCCCTGAGATAAATAATTCTTGATTATATGAGCTGTAATAATTCAGCATTGCTAATTCTTGCCTGTTAACCAACACCCCTATATGACATTGAAAAAACATGCCAACTGTGTTTTTGCCTTATTTCAGAGCTTTTAATTCTTTTGCCTAACAGCATATTTCAAGGACAGGAGCTGTACTGGCTTGGGTAAAGTACAAGTTTCTTATGGAATTTTAAACTTCATTCAGAAAATAGAAAACAACATTAAATACTCAGAATGTTAAGTGAAGTCTGGACTTTTTGACGGTGATGGTCATTAATGTATGTGTGTAGGATGATTTGGAAATTCAAGAATATTAGGGAATAACATTGAATGAACAGGTAATATAGCTATCAACATATGGATCAGGACTCTGGATTATGAAATAAAACTGGATGTATTTGGATGAAAGTGAGGGTTACTTTAAAGAAAAAATTTATATGACTGGGTTACTGGGCCTTTGGGAATAAAATATGGAATAAAGAAGCCAAAAAAAAAAAAAAGCTACAGGCAAAATAATGTGAACAATTTTCTTTTTAAAAAATGGCAGTTCATATTAAATTAAATTGACCTATTAAATACACTGTAGTGCAGTATAGGGAGGCCTACTAGTAGTAGAGAAGCTTGGTTTAAATTGGTCTTCTGAGGACACACAGTTATGCTACAACCAAGATGTGCAGTTAAAAAAAATGTAATTAGAAAGATCAACTCAGAGTCTGTTATTATTAGAGGAAAGGCTCAAAACAGCATGACATAACTTATAAAAGTTTATATGTGCTTTTTTACCTGAACAAACTCAGCTAGGCCATTAGAGGTTTTCCCCAAATGTAACTTCTCTCTGGTGATGCTTAGGGAAGATTATAATTTACTGCTGAGAGATAAAAACTCAAGGTAAATTTCCAACATCATCAAAACTCCAGATTCTTTTCAATCTGTTTGTACATTTTATTTTTAAATTAAGCATATTTCTCAGAGGCTTTGGAATGGTGAGAATGCCTCTCATCACTTGCCCAAGAAAGAAATAAAATATTGGAATAGCCGTATAATTGTGGGATAGATTGAAATCACAGTTAAAAACCTTCCCCAAAATAACTAGACTAAGATAACTTCTCTGGTGAATTCCACCAAACATTTACAAAGGAAATTCTCCAACTATTGCAGCACTCTTTCTGAGAATAAGGTCAACATTACCAGCATACCAAAACGCAACAAAGACATCATAAGAAAAGAAAATGACAGACCAATATCTTTCATAAACAAAGGCAACAAATATCCTAAACAAACAATTAGTCTATCAACTTCAGTGATACCTAAAATGGATAAAGCAACTCGACAAAGTAGGGCTTACTTGCATTCATAATGCAAGGTAAGTTTAACATTTAAAAAATATTGGTAAGTGTAATTCAACATATAAAAAAAGACAAAAGAAAAACCATATTATTTTAATTTATGCACAAATAATGTAATTTTCATCACCTATTTTAAAAAAGGCAAAATGTATTAGGTTTGAAGTTAAAAATATCTACTAAAAACCTATAGCCAACAGCATATTTAGTGATAAAATATTGCAAATAATACCACTAAGATCATAAACATGACAATTACATGCATTATTACCACTTCTACTCATTATTACTGGAAGTCCTAGCCAATATTTTAAGGGGAAAGAAAAGACAGAAAAACACAAATATTGGAAAGGAAGAAGTGGGAATGTCTTTATTCTCAGATGATATGATTGTATGCATAGATAAGCCAAAGAAATATATAAACAACTAGAATTATTAAATGATTTTAGCAAGGTCAGTATTGAAAAACAATTGCATTTCTTTATGATAGCAACAAATAATTGGAAATTTAGATAACAAATAACTTGTACAAAAACATAAAAAAATAAACACCTTATGAACTGGAGAGTAGGTATTGCAATTCTGCTGAGGCTCAGGGCCCAGCTGGCACATGGACAGCCCAGAGATTCAAGTCTCTTGGACATACACCTACCAACTCCAGCACCAACTATAGGTTCAATAAAAGGAACAGAAGAGGAATGTGTAGAGAAGTCACATCTTAGTCCAGCTTTGTCACACTTGGGAACACAAACGCCCAAGTAGGGCCTACTGGCAAGGCACCAAACTCCAGAGCTATCTGCCATGACTGTAGGACATAGGTGTCTTTGTAGCCCTCAGGAGCCCTGCTATTTGGGGTAGTATCTACTTTGGTTGTCTATAAGATCTTGCTGAGATATGCATAAGAGTTACCTCTCTGATGACCTCCCAAATCATTTTGAAGTCTCTTAGCCATATAAACTTATCTTTACTATTTCAAGGTTTTTTCCAGTTGCATCACTAGTCAGTGCTTGGTAGTAATCCCTGGGTGCCAGGGAGTTTCATCCCCGGGAGTCATGTCCCATGTGGGGGGGAAGGTAATGCATTTATATGGTGAGCTTGGCTTAGAGAGTGGCCACATTTGAACAGCATGGAGGCTTTCAGGAGGTAACTCTTAGGCACCTTACAACACTAGGCTAACTTGCAATTTTACAAGCAAAAGGCTCACCCAGGACAACTAACAAGGAGGTAAGGATGGACAATCACCACACCAAGAAACTGAAAGAGTCTACAACTACAAGCAAGAGAGTCCCAGCCATCAGCCATATGGGATTGACGCTCCATCTCAGTTAGAGGTGGAGTGGGCATCACCATCCCAGAATCCTCATGACTGGGGAGTAAAATATGGACTAGAGTGGACTTACTGGTATTCTACTATAGACTTATTGTGATTCTAACATTGGAAGAAATTATATCATTTATGTGGAGACAGTGGAGTTGCTGAAGGCAGGGAGAGGGAAAAAGAGGTATAATATAGGAGTATTTTTGGGTATTTAGATTAGTCCTGAATGACACTGCAAAGACAGATACAGGATATTATATATCCTGCCATAACCTACAGAGTGGAGTGGGAAAGAGTGTAAACTACAACTTAGACTATAATCCATGCTGTGTGGCAATGCTCCAAAATATGTTCATCAATTGTAATGAATGTACCACCCTAATGAAAGAAATTGTTAATGTAAGAAAGTTGGGAGGTGTGGGGAGTGGGGCATATGGGGATCCCCTATATTTTTTAATGTAATATTTTCTATAATCTATGTATCTTTTAAAAATAAATAAGAGGTATATTTAAAATAAATAAATACCTTTATATAAATTTATCAAAATGTGTGTGAGATCTCTACCATGAAACCTATAAAATGCTGAGAAATTTGATCTATGGAGTCAAAGCCACCCAGGATGCTCTATCTATAGAAATTGAAAAGCTAATTCTAAAATATTCACAAAAATGCAAAAGAACTAGAAAAGCCAAAAAAATCAAATCCCCAGAATTTAGTATTAGTAATTTTGACAACATAAAGATACAAATGTCACTGACAGATGTAATAATGGAAGGCATAAAAAAGAAAAGGAAAAATACTGTTTTTCAAATCATACCAAGTATTGTATGAATGCTGAACAAGTTTAAAGAAGAGATAAAACTTTTTCTTGATTTTGGGGTGGAAATTCTTTTAAACTGAGGATTGCTGTTTTTGCAAGGTGCTCCTTGGAATGGAATTGGGAGAAAACACAAGGTCTGCATAATTTTTGAATCTTAGGAACCTCAGATTCAAACAGCTGGTAGTAATCTCAATCTCTCTCTCTCCCCCGCCCCCCCTCTGAATATGTAACTCTAGCAGTTTCAGCTTCTCCTACTCTCTCTGGCTCATTTCAGGATGAACTGAGCTGCCTTCACTGAGAAAGAGATTGGCAGCTTTTCGGAGGCTTCAGTCATTCCCCATTCCCTCCCTCAAGGTCAGTGGGTTTGGGGCTGCAAGTGAGATGCTACTTTGGGATGAGGTAGATATTTCCAGGTTTTTGGGTCAAAGAATAGTCAAGAGCAACTGGGGAAATTCTCCCCTAAAACCAGGTTCCCAGCACCAAAACAAATCTAGATATCTAGAGGCAGAGAAGGAAGGTACACAGGTTTTCTCACAAAGTCTGTTCCCATTTCCCCTAAAAATTTTGTTATTATGCCCCAACCAACCTTATCCATAGGCAGAGTGGGAGATCCCTGATTATAAAATCACCCACCAACTTCCTGTCAAAAAAGCTGTCTTCTTTCTGTTATCATTTTTTTATTAGAGAAGTTGTGGATTTAAAGAAAAATCATGCAAAATGTACAGGGTCCTCATATACCACCCTGTTACCACCTCACATTAGTATAGTAAATTTATTATAATTGAGGAACACATGTTTTTATAATTATACTATTAACAATAGTCCATGGTTTACTATAGGGTTCATTGTTTAACTTATACAGGTTCATGGATTTTAAAAAAAATTATTTTAATGACATATATGCAACCTAAAATTTCCCCTTTAACCACATTCAAATACACAGTATTAATTATGTGTGCTACCATCACCATCATCCATTACCAAAACTTTCCCATCATCCCAGACAGAAAATCTGTACAATTTAAGCACTAACTCCCTATTCCCTACCCCCACCCCATCCCCTCGTAATCTACATTCTATATTCTGATTCTATGAGTTTGTTTATTCTATTTCAAATCAAAGAGATTATACAATATTTTCCTTTAGTGACTGGCTTATTTGACTCAACATGATGTCTTCAAGGTTCATCTGCATGTTTCAGAAGTTTATTTCTTTTTACAGCTGAAAAATATTCTATTGTATGTATGTGTCACATTTGCTTATCCATTGTTCAGTTGATAGACACTTGAGTTGCTTCCAACTTTTGGCAATTGTGGATAAAGCTTCTGTGAAATTTGGTGTGCAAATATCTGTTCAAGTCTCTGCTTTCAATTATTTTGGGCATAGACTTAGAAGTAGGATTGCCAGGTCATATGGTAATTCTATACTTCACTTTCTGAGGAACTCCCCAACTCTTCCACAACAGCTGCAGCCTTATATATTCCACCAGCAATGAATGAATGTTCTTATCTCTCCACTTCCTGTCTGTCATTGTTTTGAACTGTTTTACCTCAGAAAAAGATGTTCTTAAATTTAATCCACTCCTGGGGGTTTAACCCCATTGTAAGTAGGACCTTTTGATGAGGTTACTTCAGGTAAGGTGTGACCCACCTCAGTCAGGATGGGTCTTAATCCTATTACTAGAGTCCTTTATAAGAGAATGAGATTCAGACAAAGAGAGAGAAAGCCACAGGAAGAAGCTGAAATCTCTGAAGCCCAGAAAAAAAGAGTAAGACCAGGAGATTCTGCCATGTGTCTTCCCATGTGAAAGAGGAGCCAAGAATTGCTGGCAACCAGCTCTAGAACACCACAGTCTTTGAGGAGTGAGCATTGACTTGATGATGCCTTGATTTGGACTTTCTTTTAGCCTCAAAACTGCAAGCTAATAACAGCCCATTTTTTGAGCACCCCCCCCCCGAAAAGAAGATTTTAACAACTTTATACTTGCTCCCACCTTACATCTCTACCTTTCAAATTTTTATTAGGCATATATTGTTTTTATGTTAAACTTATATTTACCTTTGTTTTATAACAATAATTATGAAGAAAATAATGTGGTTTTATTTAAATGGTGTCTGTTCCTGTTCTTTTACAGAGGTTTCTCCATTCTGAACTGTCCATTTTATCTCTTGAGTTTTTAGTAGTTTCATAAGAAGTGGTCATCTGATATGTATGGCAAATACGAATGTTCCGTTTTTCTTTTTTGATTTTTACAATATTCTTAGAGAAGCACGTTTGAGAGTATTTTCTGTTGCCTTTTTATTTTATTGGCATCTCATCTGGATATAATATTGGGGGTTACACATCCCCTCTGAACATTATAGACATTGTTCCATTGTCTTCTAACATGGAATGTGGCTTTTAAGAACTCGAAAGACAGCCTAAATGTTTTACTGCTTTAATTTAGCATGACATTTTATGCCAGATTAACTGAATACATCTTTATTTTTGGATTTCAATGATGATCAAAATTTACCTCAAGATGGATGGTTCTTAGTTAGGGAGATCATTTTAGCTGAATTTTTATAAATTAAATGCCTATCCTCCACCCCACCCAACCCCCCACTTACTTGTTTTACTTATTTCTTCAAAATGTGGCCATTCAAAGATGGTGGCAGAGTAAGGAGCTCCAAGAATCAGCTCGTGCTAGAGGGTAGTTAGTAATCACCCAGAGTTATCTAAAGCACCTCTTTGGAGAACCCTGGTGACCAAAGAGCATCATGCACCATCTTTGGATAATCTGTAGTGAAGATTAGTAAGATTAATAAGTAGAGCACTCCATGCCATAGAAGCGGTGCCTACTCCCCACTAGTGGTGCACAACATCTTGGGAGCTATTCCCTGGCTGGAGTTGGAAGCTCCATTGCCCGAAAGAGGAGGAAGAGATGGTCAAACACCAACTTCAGCTACTGCTTACTATATTCAGCTGGCTAAAATCTAATCTTAAGAACAGCTAAAGTTTGAACCTGTCCAAGTTGCAAAGAGGCTGGTAGTCTCCACTTTAACTGCATCCCCAGCATAAGGGAAGCAGGACTGCTTGAAAACTGCAGTGATGCTAAAGACTAGCTTCTTTTCACCTGGGTCAGATTGCAGCACTAGCCTAGGCTCCAGCTCACCTCCTGAAGGAGGAAGCTGGGGGAACATGTACTAGCCTGTCTGTGTACCTGTAGTTACTTTCAGCCCACATGGACTAGATTGTTGGGCACCTGTGACTATCCCCACCACGCCCCCACCCCCAATAAGATTAGAGGAAGGCAGCTCTCTGGGCATCTGCAGGTGCTTTTGCTCCACACAGACCAGATTGTTGGGCACCTGTGGCTACAAATTCACTTTATGACAGGAGATGAGGGGGACAGTATCTCCCCAGCCTATCTGGGCAAATGCAGGTGCTTTTGAGCTAAACAGACGGGATGTTGGACAGCTGTAGCTCAATCCCTGAATCCAATAGGATAGGAGGGGGTTGGTGTTCCTTCAATCTCTCCGAGTACCTATAGGTGCCTTAAGCCCACATAGACTAGATTGTAAGTCAATCCTGTGGTTTCATACATGCCCCTTAAAGGCCAGAAGGGACAGTGCTTCCTCAACCTCTCTAGGTATTTGCAGCTGCTTCTGGCCCACACAGACAAGATAAGTAGGAGCAGACAGAGCAGGAGAGGGACAGTGCTCACTCATGCTCTCCAAGCAATTGAAGTTTTATTTGTCCTGCTCAGGTTGGACTATTGGACACACCTGGAGCTCCATCCCTACCGCTGGAAGGGTGGGAGGGTGGCTAAATCTTGTTCAGTCCACCTGGGCAACTGTGGTTACTTTTGACCCACACAGCTAAGGTTGCTGCCCACACATGCATCTCCTTCCTTGCCCCAGGAAGGGGAGGAAGGGACATGTAATTCATCAGTCCCTCCAGGCAAGTACACTTGGTCTTGGCCTGCATGAGTTGGATTACTACACATGGCTGCAGTTCCATCCCTAACTCCTAGCAGGGGAGAAAAATTAAAGAAGTTTATCTGTTCTGGAGCAACACAGGCAGTTTTAGCCACCACTGCTTATAGTACCAACTGCATCCTTGGCTCCTATCTCTGCAACCAACAAGGGAGAAAGGTCAAGAAACAGATGAAAAAGAACTGAAAAAAATTCAGACTAGCTAAACATGAGCTACTATAAATTTCCAAAATAACTTGAACCAAATAACAAAGAGGGACTATAGCATAAAACCATTCAAATAAAAAGTCCTAGATTAAAGAGAGAAACAGCACCTAGAACAAACATATCTAGTAAATCAGATGCAAAAAAGTACAATTCATATGAAGAAACAGGAAGATATGGCCCAGTCAAAGAAACAAGTAAGCCTCCAGATGACATAAAGGAGTGGAAATAACTAATTTTAGATGTTGAAACAATCTCCTTAATAAATTCAATGAGATGGCTAAAGAGATTAAGGAAGTTAAGAAGACATTGGGTGAGCACAAATAAGAATTTGAAGGCATACAAAGAAAAAATAACAGAATGAAAGGCACAATAAATTAAAAATACACTCAAGGCATATAACAGATTTGAAGAGGCAGAAGAAAGGATTGTGAGCACGAAGACGTGGCCTCCTAAAGTGAACATACAAAAGAAAAGAATGGAAAATAGTTGAACCGTATCAGAGTTAAATGATGGGAAAAGACATACAAATATACTTGTTGTGGGTGTCCCAGAAGAAGAAGAGAAAAGGTTCAGAACAATATTTGAGGAAATAACAGTAAAAAACTTGCCAATCCTAATGAAGGACATATCTGTGTCCGAGAAGCACAATGTATTCAAATCTGAATAAATCTGAATAGACCTACTCTGAGACACATACTAATCAGAATGTCAAGTTTCAAAGATAAAGAGAGAACTCTAAGAGCAGCAAGAGAAAAGTGATTCCTCACATAAAAGGGATACCCAGGGGAGCAGAAGTAGCTCAAGTGGTTGAGTGCCTGCTTCCCATGTATGAGGTCTGGGGTTCAATTGCTGGTACCTCCTAAAAAAGGGGGGGAGGATGCCCAGTAAGATTAAATGCTGATTTCTCCAGAAACCAAAAAGGCAAGCAGGCAGTGTTTTGATAAATTAATGTACTGAAAGAGAAATCTGCAAGTCAAGATTCATATCCAGCAAGACTGTCTTTCCAAATTGAGGATGAGTTTAGAATATTCACAGATAAACAGAAACTGACAGTTTGTAACAAAGAGAGCAGCTTTGCAGGAATTACTAGAGGTAGTACTATAGTCTGAAAAGAAAAGACAGGAGAGAAACTTGGAAGAAGAGTCTAGAAATGAAGACTACAACAATAAAAATAACTGAAAATGTAAAAAGAGTGGTGAAAATGTGTTATGACAGATAAAAACTGAAGGTAAAAATGGTTGAAGTAGGAACTGCCTTTACTGTAATAGCATTGAATGTGAATGGAGTAAGCTGCCCAATCAAAAGACACACACTGGTGGACTGGGTAAGAAAACATGAGCCATCTATATGCAGTCTATAAGAGACTCGCCTTAGACCCAATGATACAAATAGAATGAAAGTCAAAGGCTGAAAAAAGATATTCCACACATGTAGTAACAAAAAATAGTTGGAGTCACTATACTTATATCAAATGAAATAGAATTTAAAAGCAAAACTGTTATTAGAGACAAGAAAAGACATTATATATTAATAAAAGAGGAAATTCACCAGGAAGAAATAGCAATCATAGATGTGTATGCACCTAACCAGGATGCCAAAAATTACAAGGGGCAAACACTGGCAAAACTGAAGGGAGAAATATATGTCTCTACAATAATTGTTGGAGACTTTATACACTACTCTCAGCATTGGTTAGAAGGATCAATAAATAAACAGAGAGCTTGAATAATATGATATATGAACTAAACCTAATAGACCTATACAGAACATTGCAGCCAAAACAGCAGGATATTCTTTCTTTTCAAGTATTCATGGATCTTTCTCCAGGTTAGACCTTATGCTGGGTGAAAAAAACAGATGTCAGTAAATTTTAAAGGTTCAAAATTTTATAAAGCACTTTCTCTGATCATAATTGAATGAAGCTTGAAATCAGCAATAGGCAGAAAAAGTGAAAATTCACAAATATATGGGGATTAAACAACACTCTTAATCAGTGGGTTAAAGAGGAAATTGCAAGAGAAATCAATAAGTATCTTGAGATGAATGAAAAGGAGAACACACATATTAGAACCTATGGGATGTAGGGAAGGCAGTGCTGAGAGAGAAATTTATAGCCCTTAATACTTACATTAAAAATGAAAGAAGAGCTAAAAACAATTACCTAACTACACAACTGGAGGAACTAGAAAAACAAAACAAAACAGGAAACTATTCCCAAAGTAAGCAGAAGTAATGAAATAAAGATCTTAGGAGAAATAATTGAAATAGAGACCAACACAACGAAAAAAAAAAGTAGAGAGTTAACCAAACCAAAAGTTGGTTCTTCAAGAATATTAACAAACTTAACAAACCCTTAGTTAAAGTAACAAAGAAAAAAAGAAAAGAAAAGATGAAAATAATTAAAATCAGAAATGAAAACGGGGACATCACTGCTGATCCTACAGGAAAAAAAAAAGAGATAAGTGTATACTATGAACAACTATGCCAAGAAATCAGATAATGTAGATGAAATGGAAAACTTCCTAGAAGCATACATACAACCTACTCTGACCCTAGAAGAAACAGACCTTAACAAACCAATCACAAGTGAAGAGATTTAAACAGCAGCTCTGCAAACTACTCTGCAAAATGAAAAGCCCCAGATGAGATGAGTTCAAGGGCAAATTCGATCAAGCATTCAAAGAAGATTTATTATGAATCTTACTCAAACTCTTCAAAAAAATTGAACAGGAAGGAATACTACCAAACTTATTCTAAAATTCAACTTCACCCTATTACCAAAGTCAGATAAAGAAATAATGAAAAATAAAATTACAGACCCATTTCCCTAAAAATACAGATGCAAAAATCCTCAACAAAATACTCACTAATCAAATTCTACAACACATTAAAAGAATTCATTATCATGATCAAGTGAGTTTTATACCAGTCATGCAAGTGTGACTCAATACAAGAAAAACAATCAGCATAATACATTACATTGATAAATCAAAGAAGAAAAATCACATGAAAATTGTTTGGATGCAGAAAAGGCATTTGACAAAATCTAATATTTTGTCTTGATAAAAATACTCCAAAAGAGTATTTTTTACTCTGTTATTCAATATTGTTCTAGATGTTCTAGCTAGAGCAATTAAGCTAGACAAAGAAATAAAAGGCAGCCAAATATAAAGAAATAAGTAAAATTTCACTATTCATTGATGAAATGATCTTATATCTAGATAATCCTGAAAAGACCACAACAAAGCTACTAAATAGACAAACTCAGCAAAGTGGCAGGGTACAAAATTGATATGCAAAAATCAATAGCTTTTCTATACACTACTGATGCAATATGAGGAGGAATTTTTTTTTATTATAAATTCCATTTATAATAGCAATGTTAAACTTAAGTAAGGATAAACTTAAAGTAAGGATATAAAAGAAAACTACAAAACATTGCTAAAAGAAACTGAAGAAGATTTAAATAAATGGAAGGACATTTTCATATTCATGGATTGGAAGACTAAATATAGTTAAGATGTCAGGTCTACCCTAATTGATTTACAGAATCAATGCAATCCCAGTAAAAATCCCAAAGGTCTTTTTTTTGCAGAAATGGAAAAGCCAATTATCAAATTTATTTGGAAGGATAAGGGACCCAAAATAGCCAAAAAATGTCTTTTAAAAAAGAAGAATGAAGTTGAAGGACTCTCACTTCCTGAATATAAAAAACATTTTAAAAAAACCCAGCATTGTACTGGCATGAGAGACTGACTAGTGAAACTGAATGGAGAACTCAGAAATAAACCCTTACATCTACAAACAAGTGATTTTTGACAAGGTGATCAAGCCCTCTCAGCCATAACCATATCCAAAAGAAAGAAAGAGGATTCCAATCTCACTCCTTATCCACCAGCCTTTTTTAGAAAATGAAAAGCCCAATTATCAAATTTATTTTGAAGGGTAAGGGACCCCAAATAGCCAGAAACATCTTTAAAAGCAAGACCGAAGTGAGGGACTCTCACTTCTGGACTTGAAATCACATTTCCTAGCTATAGAATTAAAAATAGCATGGTACTGACATAAAGATAGATACATTGACCAAAGGAATAAAACTGAGTGTTCAGAAATAATATTCTCAAATTTATGGTCACGTGATTTTAGGACAGTCTATTCAACAAATAGCACTGGAAAAAATGGATATTCATATTTAAAAGTAAGAAAAAGGGCCCCTACCTCACACCTTATACAAAAATGAACTCAAAATGGATCAAAGACTTAATTATAAATGCTAGAACTATAAAACTTCTAGAAAAAAAATGTAGAAAACATCTTCAAGATCTGGTGGTAGGTAGTATTTTCTTAAACCTTGCCCTGAAAGCAAACAATGAAAGAAAACATGGACAAATGGGACCTCCTCAGACTAACACTTTTGTGAGTCAAAGACCTCATCAAGAATGTGAAAAGGCAGCCCACTCAATGGGAGAAAATATTTGGAAATCACATATCTGAGTTTGATTTCCATACTATTATAAAGAGATTGTAAAAATCAACAATAAAAGAGCAATCAATCCAATTTAAAAATGGGAAAAAAAACTTAAATAGATGTTCAGTATCACTAGCTATTAGGGAAATGCAAATGAAAACGATAATGAAATATCATCTCACACCTCATAGAATGGCCATTATATATATATAAACATAAACAGTAAGTGCTGGAGAGTATGTGAGGAATAAGAATACTCCTTCACTGTTGGTGGGAATGTAAAATGGAGTAGCTGCTGAAAACAAATTGTCAGTTCCTCAGGAAGCTAAATATAGAACTGCTCTATGATCCAGCAATTCCTCTACTAGGGATATATCCAGAAGAACTGAAAACCATGATGCAAACAGATATTTGCACACCAATCTTCATAGCAGCATTATTCACAATTGCCAAAAGATGGAAACAATCCAGGTGTCTATTAACAAGATGTGGTATATACATATGATGGAATACCATGCTACTGTAAGAAGAAACGAAATTGGGGCACATATGATGACATTGATGACACTATGCTGAGTGAAATAAGCTAGGTACAAAAGAACAATATTATATGGTCTCTTTATATTAAATATAAATGCACGGAATAAAAACTTAGAGTATAGGTTACCAGGAGACAAGATGAGGGCTGAGAAGGGGTACTGGTGCTTAATGTATGTAGAATTTTCAATTAGCTTGATTATAAAAGTGTAGAAATGGATGGAGTTGACGGTAACACATTAAAATGAGTATAAGTAACATGGTAGGTTTATAAATGGGATTATTGCTGAAAAGGGGTAATCCAGGGATGTAAATGTCAATTAAAAGATAGCTAGAGGACAATATAGGGACTGAGTAATACAGTGAACCCAGAGATAGATGAGGAATTGGTTAATAGTACAAATACAAGAATGCTATTCTATGAACTAGAACAAATGTATGTCACTTCTACAAGGTGGTAAGAATATGGCAATCCACAGAAAAAATACAATTAATCTAACTTATGCACTATAGTTGAGAGCAATACTTTAATATTCATGCATAAATGTAGAAGAAGGTGCTATATCAAGGGCTAAGTGTCAGTGTATTGGTTTGCCAAAGTGCCTCTGATGCAAAATTCCAGAAATGTGTTGGCTTTTATAAAGGGTATTTATTTGGGGTAAAAGCTTACAGTTCTAAGGCTGTGAAAAGTCTAACTCCAGGCACCATATGGGGTGCCTTCTCACCCAAATCAGTTGCCACATGTTGAAGCAAGATGGCCGGTGATCTCTGCCAGGTCTCTAACTTCCTTTCTGGGTTGTACCCTCTCCAGGAGCTTAGCTGAGGGCAACCAGGCATAGGGCATGTCTCTTACCCTGCCTCTTCTCCCAGGCTTGTTTCCTCTGCTTTCTTTCCAATTTCAGCTACAAGCGATCAGGCAAATGGCTCATCACTCCCTGGGGCCTCAGCTCCTTGAGCCACTCCTTTCTTTCAAATGGTAGCATTCACTATGGCAGAGCTCTCTTTTCTGGTATTCCTCCATTTTTTATCAGACCCAGAAAGAGGGTGCAGGCTCAGTCTGAGTCATGCCTCACTGAAGTAGTCCAATTTGAAAAAAAGGTCTCAGACTCACATAAGTGGACCAGCCCAGAAACATAATCTTTCCCTTTTGGGATTCATAAAATCATTTCAAATTGTCACAGCCAATAATAGGGGGAATGGGATTTTTTTCTTTTGGACTAAGGAAAATGTTCAAATATTTACTGAGGCGAGGACTGCTCAACTCTGATGAAAGTGAGAGCCACTGAATGTACACCTTGGATGGATAGTACATGCAAGAGAGTGTATGACCTAGTGAACCACGTGGTGGAAGGTGGACTGTGGTTAATAGTACAAATATGAGGGTGTGCTCTCATGAACTATAACAAATGTACAACACTGGTACATGGTGTTAATAAAAGGGGATGTATGGAAAAAACTTATGCTATGGACCTTAATTAGTGGTAGTATTCTGATGATGTTCTTTCATAATCTGTAACAGATGTTCCACAACAATATTAAGGTATTGATGGAGGGGTGTTGCATAGGAATTCTGAACATTATGCATGATTGTTTTGTAAGCTTACAACTTTTCATTCATATGTTATATAAATTGACTCTTCGTGTGTATAAACTTTTCAGAAGACCATCTTTTATGGACTAATCACAAAAAATAAAAAGGAGGACACTACTGATCCTTCCTTTGGAAATAAATATTAGCGAATAATGTGCAAGTTGAGCAGAATAGATTACAACTATTCCTAAGGAATACCACAAATTTAGAAATAAACAAATAAATCAGTGGCTATAGATGCCTCTTTAAAGCATAACTTCTGCATCATTGATATGGGATCTGCAGGAAGATTGTCTAATTTTGAGATATACTATTGCCCTCCAACAACCATCTAGTAGTCAGGAGAATTTCAATAGTGAATTAAGGCTAATCTATTCAAATTTCTTAAGGAGAAAAAAAACGAAAGTCTCTCACAACATAGTGGATATTATTTAACCATTTATTGAAATTATTGAAATTAATGGATTTAGCCTTTTGTTTAGGAAAACTTTAATGTTTATGATTTAACATCTCATCCTACTTTGACCAGGACATTGCTGATGTAAATTTAGTGCAAAATTGCCAGTTATTTTAATTTGTGAATTGTTAGTACCAGAAAAACGTGTAACAGCTGTTTCTCAATATTAGAAGGACATTTTAGTATAATTTTTTACATGATGAAAGATTATTGTAGAAGCAGCAGTTTAAAAATCAGTTCCACAAGCTATTTTGCATCCTCATTGTTCACCATGACATTTGAAAAAAGTCTATCTGAAGGTGTAAGATATGAATTGGGTCCCTATTAAAAGCAATATTGCTTTCTAAGATGCTGGGAACACTTTGTCTCTATTGTTTTCAAAGATTTGTTGTGGGTTCAGTGCAACAGTATAAATGTATTTTACTGCTATTCATATCTAGGAGCTAAACTGGACAGTGGCATCACAGAAAATTCTGTTACCTTGGAATTCATTCACAAGTAAGGGATCACACTTAATTTTTTTAAAAAATTAATTTATTAAGGTATATCACTCATACATAAACATACATAAACAGTAAGTGTATAGTAATAGTTGTGAACTTACAAAACAAACATACATAACATCATACAGAACTCTCAACACTCATCCTACCACCAATAACTTGCATTGTTGTTAAACCTTTTTAACTAATGATTAAAGAACATTGTCAGAATATTGGTACTAGCCAAAGTATTTCCCCCTAACTGAAACTGTATTATTATCTTTATATCATTTATATATGAACATACAAAAACAATTAAGTGTATAATAAAAGTTGTGGACTTATAAAGCAAACATGCATAACATCATACAGGAGTCCCAAACATCAACCCTCCACCAACACCTTGCACTGTCATAAGATGTTTGTTAGAAATTATGAAAGAATATTGTCAAAATCATAGTCCTTCTCTTACATTTGGTGTGTTTTCCCCAATCCATCCTATTATTATTTTTTAAATATATTTTTTATGACAAAAGTTGTAAACTTATAAAACAATCATGCACATGTGCAGAATTCCCAAACAACACCCACCTCCATCAACACACCACACTGTGATGGAACAATTGCTACAGATAAGATAATATTATCTGATTGCTACCATGTCTGTAGTGTACATTTGGCTCACATTTTCCATACTGCCTCAATATCAACACATTATATCTTTGGCACAGGTGCAAGAATATTATATTATTACTACTAACCACAGTCCATAGGTCACTCCAGCCGTATTTTTCCCATGCTTCTCTACATTCCCAACACCCTGCAGTGGTGATGTACATTTGCTCTAGCTCACAAAGGACACTCTTGCATCTGTACCATCAACCACAATTCTCATCCACCTCTTGGTTTACTGTGCTATTCAGTTCCTGGATTATTCTCTAGCATTCTGTCAATTGACATTTACATACCTAGACAACCATTTTCAGTAATATCCCCATTTATAAACTAGCAGTTACTTACTAGGTGTTAACATCCATTCTATACATTTCCACACTTTTACAGTAAAGCTAATTAAAACTTCTACATACATTAAATATCATTAGTATATCTCAGTCCTCCTCTTATCTCCTTCAAGAATCCACCACCTACCACCAGGTCTTGAAGATATTTTTGTACAATTTCTTCTAGAAGTTTTATTGTTTTTGCTTTTATTTTTAGGTTTTTGATCCATTTTGAGTTAAGTTTTGGATAAGGTGTGAGATAAGGGTCCTCTTTCCTTCTTTTGGCTATGAATACCCAATTCTTTCAGCACCATTTGTTGAATGTGTTGTTCTGCCTGAGCTGTGTGGGTTTGACAGGCTAGTCAAAATCATTTGGCCATACATGTGAGGGTCTGTTTCTGAACCATAAATTTGGTTTCATCGTTCTATGTGTCTGTCTTTAGGCTACTACTGTGCTGCTTTTACCACTACAGTTAGGTAATATGATTTAATGTCTGGAGATGAGGGTTCACTTTTCCTTTTTGTGATGTTTCTGGCTATTCAAGACCCCTTACCCTTCCAAATAAATGTGATGATAGTGTTTTCGATATTTTTCTTTAATGCTGGTGGAATTATTATCAGGATTGCATTGAATCTGTATATCAATTTGTGTAGGATTGACATCTTAATGATATTTAGTCTTCCAACCCATGAGCATGGACTATTTTCCCAGTTATCTAGGCCTTTCTTGATTTCTTTTAAAACTGAGTACAAGTGCTTTACATCATTGGTTAGGTTTATTCCTATTTGGGTTTTGTCTATCATATTTCATTTTCACCACTCTCTTGATACTTTTAGTTACTTTTATTGACATAATGTTCATTTCTAGACTCTCTTCCAGGCCTCTCTCCCCTGTCTTTTCTTTTTAGGCTCTAGCACATCCTTGAGTATTTCCTGAAAATCTGGTCTCTTGGTTAGAAATTCTCTCAGTTTCTGTTTATCTGTGAATATTCTAATCTTGATCTCATTTTTGAAAGACAGTCTTGCTGGATATAATATTCTTGGCTGGAAATTTTTCTCTTATAGTATCTTAAATATATCAGACCACTGTCTTCTTGCCTCCAAGGTTTCTGGTGAGAAATCAGCACTTAATCTTATTGGGTATCCTTTAAATGTTATGCATTCTTTTCTTTTGCTGTTCACAGAGTTCTCTTTGTCTTTGGCATTTGACTTTCTGATCAGTATGGTGTCTCAGAGCTGGTCTATTCAGATTTTTTTGGATGTGAGTACATTGTGCTTCTTGGACATGGATATCCAAGAGTTCTTACCATCACTGTGATTTCTGGTGTTCCTGGCTTCCCCTCCAGCTGGGGAGAAGTCAAGATGGTGGCAACCGGCCTCCTCCCAATCCAGGTTGACCCATACCCCAACTGTTCCCAGGGCCGTATTCCGGCCAGCCAAGTCCACCAATCAGCAGCCAAAATTGGCAGCTAGCCATCTCCTCCTCCCCTATTCCTGGGAAATGGAGGCTCAAATTCCATCCATAGAACAGCTCCTGGGGTCATCCATGCCACCAATGCAAGATGATCATCAGCTTCCACAGCTTGGCTGGCAATGCCCCAGAGAGGCTGGCACAGGTCTCTGCAGGTTCCTCCCTGCTGGAGGTGCCATGGGGACCCATGCCAGAACTGCAATCCGACCCAGATGGAAAGAAGCCAGTCCCCAACAACACTGGGATTTTCAGTCCACCCCGCTTTCCCTCATGCTAGGCGCGGAGTTAAGATGGCAGCGTCCAACCTCTTTCTGACTTACACAAGCTCAAATTTAGCTGTTCTCAGGATCGTACTTTAGCCCACTGAATTTACTCATCAGTAGCTGAAATTGGTGCCTAACCATCTCTTTCTCCCCCGTTTTTGGGAAGTGGAGCTTCCAATTCCAGCTGCAGAACAGCTCCCAAGGTGGCTTGTGCCTCCAGTGGAGGATGGGCACTGGCCTCCATGGTGTGGAGCACTCTGTTTCTGAGTCTTCTCTGCAGTTTGGCAGTCTCCTTCTTCCATTCCTTCAAGGATGCTGCAGGATGTTCTTCTGGCCTCCTGGAGCCCCCAAACAGGTGCTTCAGCTAGCTCCAGAGAGCTGTAGGTGTTTGCTAACTGCTCTGTAGCAGGAGCTGACCCTAGGAGCTCTTTACTACACCACCATCTTGCAGGTTCTCTGATCACAGTTGATTTTTAAGTGAATTTATAAAATCACAGAAAATGTTTAGATATGGAAAGTGAACCCTTTCTCATTTTACAACATGGCAATATGTTTGCCCATACTGTGGAAAGCCTTATACAATTTTTAAAAATAGGGTTTAAGCAATAACTTACTGAGTCCTTTCTTCAATAAGTAGATCAATTGGACTTGCAATAGGATAGTAATCTAGTTCCTTATTCTTATTTTATTTTACCTTGCACTTAACTTTCCTCATCAGTAGCTTGATGCAACTGATGTTTTAGCAAATAATTCTAATGCTGTTACCTGTAGAACAGATTGCTGCCAGCAACCATGGATTCCATGTAATGTATTATATCAGAATGGCTGTCATCAACCTTTACAGGTTCAAGAAGAGGCCAGATTTGAGCTTGCTTTCTTCATTTATCAAGACTATTGATAAATGAAATTGCTATTCCAGCAATGAGTCAAGGAAATGGTTTCCTGCTGTTCTGTTGTTGATGTTGGTTTTGTTTTCAGGTGAAAGATATAGGGCACTTTCTAGGATTCTGAAAGGACTAAAAGATGATAGTTTCCTCCAGGGTTTCAATTCTGTTCGCTGTAGTTTAATTGAAAAGAAGAGCCCTAGAATAATATTGGGAAATATATATATTTTGTTTCTACATGAAGATTGCCTGTTGACAGATATGCATAAGTGCAACAGTCTCATTTGAACTGCAAGTTTTGGAAGGGAATCTCCACTTTGCAAGACATAAAATGATGTCTAAAGCTGACATACATTTAGTAAAATGCCAAATTTGACAATCTCTTAGAACCATGTTTTCCACAAGCTTTTCTGAAAGAATAAAGGAAATTTTTGTTCAGATGCCATAAAGTCTTTTGACCCTGTTTCTAGAACAGTGCAAATTCTTCTAAGTGCTTCTCTTCAGAGGGAGACATGAGCTACCTTTTTATACTAATCCCCTTCCTCTTACCTTTCAATGTTGCACTTCTAAGGTGCTCTGTTCAATTAAAATATTAATTTGGGTGGGATAGAGAGAGGCAGCAATGTACATTCATTCATTAATTCTCTATACTGTCAACAAATGCTCATTGAATGCCTACTATTCATCAGAGACAGTCAATATAAATGAATAAGATATGTTCCCTGCACTCAAGTAGTCCACCAGTCTCAAACAAGGAGACTCCAAGAAATAATCACCCAGATTATTGTAATTAACTCCAAGAAATAATCACCCAGAGAATACTTTTAAAAAATCCTCTTTCTCTTGACTGTTAATGATCTCTAGAGAATAAAGGCCCAAAGTAGTGGCATTTTTTTAATGGACTAAATGCCAAAAGGAAGTTGTTCGTTCTTACAGTCTTTTAAGATACTCAGAAAATTACAGGATTGTTGAGCATGAACGATGAGAATTGCAGTTCTTTCACCTTCCAGTATTGCCTACCTGGCTCTCAGGTGGCTGAGGTTTAATGGGGAGGTATCTATATGAATGAGGTCACCACAAAAGATTCCATGAAAATCCTCAATTCCAACTCGTTTTAAAGCAAGGAAAGAAAGTTACCTTGGCTGGTGTTCTCAGATACATAACCCTTCACTGTGCTCTGGCAGAAACTCATAAAACTGATTCAGCAACTCAATTAAGCCCTCCCAGGAGAGCACACCCAAACTACACTATTTCTGGAAGGAGAGTTCCTTCCCTGTTGAGTACTCACATCAATGTCTTTGGCTACTTCAGGAACAGAGGGATAAAAATTGTGTGCTTTGGCCCCCATATAAGCGTTTAATGTAGACAGCAAAGTGAGGTAGCTATTTTTTAAAAATCATTTCCAGAGCACACAAGAGAGAAATTGTCACTTCTCAAAAGTCTAAAATGGAAGTCTGCTAAAACCAGGTTTTTGAGAGAAAGAAAAAAAATCAATGAGGAAAAAGAATTCTGGGATTACTGTCTGAGTGAAATGTTCTGATTAACACTAAAAAAATCCACTATAAAGTAACATTTTCAGGTTAAAGGGTGATTTCATCAGTGAGGTTTATAAAGCATGGAGCTAGTAAGGCAATCCCTTTTTATGCCCTAAATATGAAAAGAAATTTTAATCTGTAACTTTATTATCCCTCTAGAATTTCACAACCCTACAGAAGCAGACCTGTGCCCCAGATTGCTGAGATGCAGTTACAACCACAGTGAAATTTCATCATCTCCCCAAACGCCACATTAATCCTTCAACATCATTATATCAGATGAACCACATTTGCATGCAGCTCCTTAATTTAGCAATCACAATGTTGGTCTTTGTTTTATTTTCCTGTCAAGCATTCTACTACAGTGTCTTCTCCCCTAAAGTATTTCCATATTACATTGCCCAGGACAAAGCTGTTTTATATGCATAGGAACTCACTTCAGGACTTTAAATTATTTTCTAATCTACATTAGTTAATTTTTCATTTATGTGGCATCTTACTGAAAAGAAGTCAACACATTTAACAATATAATTTACAACAATAAATATTTTACTGGATATATAGTTTCCACAATTGAAACATTTATTTTTAAAATTTTCTTTGTGGACCTATATAAAACTAGAATTGCTAAAATTTTGTGAATGCACATATTTAATAATATGCTTAAAATCACTATCAAACAAATGACCTCCACTTTAATAGACGCCCCAGACATTAGCTGCAATTTCTACTAAACTCTGTGAACTCTAATAAAGGTGGTTAATGAGCAGAAGGTTTATATTTTTTAAGAAGATATATTACATAGATTTCATCAGCACATAAAAATGTTATCCTGGGAACAGTGGATAATTCATATATTTCTATTACAGCACCTCCTGTCACTTTCATATGAGATCATTCTAATTTTTAAAAATATATGAGAGTCCAAATTGAGTCATGATTCACACTTTATTCCATTTGAATTAATGATGTTATTTACTTGGAACCTGATTGTGCACTTGCCTCACTTTCTACCAAGTAGTTCATAAGAGGCAGCAACATAATAAAGAAGGAAAATGTTATTTACTTTCTTTTCCAATTCTCAGGAGCTTGATATAAATTCTATTGAATAAAATGTGTTTATTTTTATATTCTTTTAAGTCTCAATTTACAGGAGTAGGCAACAGGAGTACTCAGAGCCACAAACTTGGTAGGAGTTTATTCTTGAGCACCTGCAGTGTTTACTCTTGATATGGGAAACAAAATGTATTCTCTACTCTGGAACTCCTTGATCCGAGAAACAAAACTGTCTCCTGCCATGGACTTCAGCTCCAGGAGTGAGTTTTTAACTGCCTCACCCCAGGAGAAGCCAATAATATCAGATAGCAAAGACTCAAATGAGTTGGGCACGATAAATATTTTCTCAGAGAAGCTATATGCATTAATGAGCTGTATCTACCAGCAAAAATCTTCATTTTTCCAGAAATACTTAAATTAGCAGCTATAAATGGAATCAAAACTTAAACATGAGCCCAGTGCCAGAGAGTCCCCACTTTTGGTGAAAGTAGTCAGGTAATCTAAAGGGTCAACAAGGAAAAGAAAGACTGGCATCTGAGGAGAAAGAGAATAGGGGAGACTCAGGCTTCCCTTGTGTAACCTTCAACCTTAACAGCTTTTCACCATATATTTATCATCTCTGGAAACACTGGAGTTCAGCACCAAGGCTAGCATACCATTCATCAAAGGCCCTGATTATCTTTTATTTTTTTTAAACAAATCACCTTTATTGATACATATTAATAAGGAATACAATTCACCCCAAGTGTACAGTCAGTCGTATCTGATATAATCTCATAGTTGTGCATTCATCACTTCAATCATTATTAAAGCATTTTCCTTATTTCAATAATAATAATAATAAAAAACAAACAAGAAAATTCCTCACCTCTCAGTCTCTCGGTTTCCCCTGCTGTACAGAGCTGCTGCTATTTCTGGATATTCTTGCACAATTATGTATTTGTTTATCAAGCAGTTTTATTGCGATATAGTCACATACCATAAGATCTACCCAGAATGTATATTCAGTGGCTTAGTATGTTGTACATTTATTATCTCAAAAATTTTAGGACAATTTCATTAGTCTAAAAAGAAAGACTCCACACCCCTTAGCATTCCTTCCTCAGCCCTATGTAACCACTAATCTAATTTCATCTTTATAAATTGATTTATATTTACATTTCATATAAATGGAATCATACAACATGTAGTACTCTGTGTCTGGTCTCCTTCACTTACTATGTTTTTTTTTTTGGTCTATATTAACATTTTGTAGTATTAAACTACATTCATTCAGCTTCAGAGAAAAACAATCTTATACATGCAATTATATATAGTTTTACCTATATTCATATTTCACATAATATCTTCATATTTCACATCATATATTTAGTTCATAACAGACAATCATACAATATTTATCTTTTCCATTTATTTTTTATTAGAGAAGTTGTGGTTTTACAGAAAAGTCTTGCATAAAATACAGGATTCCCATATACCACCCTATTATTAACACCTTGCATTGGTGTGGAACATTTGTTACAATCAATGAAAATACATTTTTATAATTGTACTATTAACTATAGTCCACATTATACCTTAGGGGTCACTGTTTCTGTAGTAAAGTTCCATGGATTAGCTTTAATTTTTATTCTGTTACCAGAATATAAAACCTAACATTTCTCCTTTTAACCATAATTAAATACATAATTCAGTGTTGTTAATTACATTAACAATGTTGTGCTACCTTCAACACCATCCATTACCAAATCATTTCCCACATTCCCAAGAGGAACCCTTATTTTTAATTCTTAATCTCCAATTCTATATCCCCACCCCATCCAGTGGTAACCTATATTCTAGATTCTGACTCTATGAATTTGTATATTCTAATTATTTCATATAATTATAAGAAATATTATATGAGATCATATAACATCTGTCCTTTTGTGCCTGACTTATTTCGCTCAACACGATGTCTTCAAGGCTCGTATGTTGTTGCATGTATCAGAACTTCATTCCTCTTTATGGCTGAAAATTTCCATTGTATGTATGTTTTTTTTTTATGAGAAATTGACACTTTTTCCTCTGGGTCTATTTTGCTCTTTTTGTTTTGTTATTCCAGGTATGACACTAGGTTTCTGATTTGAAGCCTTTCTTCTTTTTTAATGTAGACATTTAGAACTGCAAATTTCCATCTCAACACCGCCTTTGCTGCATCCCACAAGTTTTGGTATGTTGTATTTTCATTTTCATTTTCCTCAAGATATTTTCTAATTTCTCTTGAGATTTCCTTTTTAAACCATTGGTTAAGACTATGCTGTTTAATTTCCACATATTTGTGAATTTTCTATTTGTCCCTTCATTATTAATTTCTAGCTTCATTCTATTTTCAGAGAAGATGCATTGTGTGATTACAATATTTTTGGATTTATTGAGACTTCTTTTGTGACATAACATGTGATCTATCCTGGAGAATGATCCATGTGCACTTGAGAAGGGTGTTTAGAGAAGAATGTTGTTGGGTGAAGTGTTGTTTATCCATTGGTTCTAGTTAGAGTATCATCCAAGTCTTGTGTTTCCTTATCCATCTTCTGACTAGATTTTCTATTCATTATTTAAAGTAGTGTATTAAGTCTCTTAATATCGGTGTAGAATGATCAATTTCTCACTTCAAATTTGTCAATATTTGCAGTGTATATTTTGGGACTTGCTGCTACATGCATATATGTTTATAATTGTTACATTTTCTTGTTGATCCATTTATCAGTATATAATTACTGTCTTTGTCTCTCAGAACTGTTTTTGACGTAAAGTCTATTTTATCTGATATTAGTAGAGCTAACCCAGCTCTCCTTTGGTTTCTACTTGCATGGTTTAAATTTTTTCTGGCTTTTCACTTTCAACCTACTTGTGTCTTTGAAATTAAGGTGAGTCTATTGCACACAGGATACAGTCAGGTCATGTTTTTTAATCTACTTTGCAAATCTCTGCCTTTTGACAGGAGAATTTCAGCCTTTTACATCTTAAGTCACAAATGAGAATGTAGGACTTTTTAATGTCCTTTTGCTATTTGACCTTCGTAAGTCTTTTATCTTTTTTGTCTTTCAATTCTTCCATTAATGCTTACTTTTGTATTTATTTGATTTTTTTGTGTTGTACCATTTTGAGTGCCTTCTCTTTTTTATCTGTGTGTATTTTTCATATATTTTCCTGTGGTTACTATTTGGTTAAAATTTATCATCATAACTATATAACAATCATATTGACTTTGAGACCAACTTGAATAGCACACATATACATTTCCTATTTCTCTCTGCTTCCCCTGCCTTCTTTTGTACTTGTAAACATATAATCTTTGTACATGGTATGTGCAAAAACATAGATTTATTTTTACTTTGTATGCATTTGCATTTTAGTACCAGTAGGAAGTAAAAAGTGGAGTTACACACCAGACAATACAATACAATATACAAGAATCGTAATTACCCAAATGGCTACCTTTACCAGAAGGCTATATTTCTTTATGCTTCTTTGAAACACTGTCTAGTACCCTTTCCTTTCCATCTAGAAAACTCCATTAACATTGTTTGTAGAACAAGTATAATGATGATGAAATCCCTCAGCTTTTATTTACCCGGGAACATCTTAATCTCGCCCTTATTTTTGCAAGAAAGTCTCACTGGATATAAAATTTTTGGTTGGTGGACTTTTGTTTGTTGGTTGGTTTTCTTTCAACACTTTAAGTAACTCAGCCCATTGCCTTCTTTCCTCCAGCTTTTAATGAGAAATCAGCACTCAGTCTTATTGGGACACCCTTTTACATAACACACTGATTTTCTCTGCAATCTTCAGAACTTTACCCCTGTTCTTTGCAGTTGATGGTGTGATCAGTATATGACAGGGTATAATTTTCTTCATGTTTATCCTTTTTGGTGTTGTCTGGGCTCCTTGTGTGTGCATATTTGCTAAGTTTGGAAAGTTCTGTCATTATTTCTTTGAATATTCCTTCTACCCCTTTCTCCCCTTCTTCTCCTTCTGTGACTCCCTTAATGTATATATTGGTATGCTTGATGGTGTTCCAGAGGTGTCTTAGGCTCTTGTCTTTTCATAATTCTTTTATCTTTGTGCCCCACCCCCCTGGCCTGACTCATTTCAATTTTCTTGCCTTTGGGTTCACTGATTCTTTCTTCTGCCAGCTCCAGGCTGCTTTTGAAACCCTCCTGGAAATTCTTCATTTCAGTTATTTTGGTCTTCCATTCTAGTAGTTCTGTTTGGTTTCTTATTACAATTTCTCTCTTTACTAAGACTCTATTTTCTTTGATATCCTTTTTAGTTCTTTCTCTGTATTTTCCTTCATCTAAGCATTTTTAAGACTTTTTCCTAATTTTGTTTAGCATGTCCAACTTGTAGTCTTCTTTGTTGATATTTTCTGAATTTCTATCCTTTTCCTTCGGATGGACCATCATTTTCTGTTTCTTTGTTTGTCTTGTATTCTTTTGTTGCATGCTGTACCTTTTAATATTTTAAAATGTTAACTCTAGGATTTACTCCCTGGCGTATTTTTTGGTTTTGTAAACAGCTGATGATAAGACAGAGATTTTCTTGTCATCCCTCCTACCAGGAAGATCTGCCCAAGGCAAATACAGTGTACAGAGTTCTTTCTGCCTTTTCTGGGCCCATGACTTGTCCTGTGCTTGTGGTTGTTAGTTGTTTTGGAGTTCTCCTAAATGTACCCTCTATTTCCCAGGAGATAGCCCTCCCTTTTCTAGGTGTTGAAAGCAATCAAGCCTTTGCCCAGACTGGATTTCTGTAGTTTTCTATACGCCTTTTGTTTTTCACGCAACAGGGCCAGGGACCCACTAAGACCTGCTCCAAAGCGCCCTGGGGAGGGATCAGAAAGGGCACCAGGAATTTCTTCCTTGGCTTCCTAATGGTGAGCTTTCTTGACCTGAATAGCAAAAGCAGCACCTCAATTAACTGTTTCCTGCCACTCAGAGCAATCACAGTGTCTAAGTTTCCTCCATCTCTGTTTTATCTGGGGTGGGTTAGAACAATGACCACCCTCCGAGCTGGGCCCCCAGTGATCCCAAGACAAAAGCTGCGATCAGATGTGCTATGTCTACCCTTGGTCTTAGGGAAGAGCACTTTTACACCTCTTTCTGTCACCAGTGAGCTATTCAGGGGCTAGACCCCATGGTGGTCTGCCATGAGAGTGACGGTTGGGCAGTGGTAACCGCTAGAGGCAGAAAACAATTTATTGGTCTTTACATTCATTTATTAGCCTCTTCCTAAGTTCTTCCCTAAATGGTATACAGTGTTCTACTGGCTGCTGGAGTTTCAAAACAGTTATGTCATATAGTTCCTGCCTGTTTAATAGTTGTTCTGCTTGAGGGACTGAACTCTGGGGCTTCTATTCTACCATCTTCACACAATCCTCTCAGGACCTGGTTTTTAAAATGCTAGTAATCTTTTGGATCTATGGTTGGCCTGGCTCATGGGTTAAAAGAAAGAAGGTTTTCCAGCACCCTCTGGCTTTGTCTCAATTCCAAGCTCCTATTGGCATTTAAGGCTGAACTTTCAAATGCTTGTGAGTCATATGCTGGGGGGAGTTGTAGTCTAGCAACTGCAGTTGACCAAAGTGAAGTTTGAAATTAGCTTTGTATAACTGGGAAAAGCCATGAGAATGGGCAAACTCAAATTGTGGCTCTGCCAGTAACTTGCTGGGCAACCCTAGGTAAATTCCTTGCATACTCTGGGTCTCGATTTCCCTATTTTATGCAAGGCAGACTCAAACAAGGTACTCAGAAGTACTCTGGCCTTTAGGAATCTAATGAAATTTGGTAAAATAGTGTTCTACTAGGCTTATGTTCTTTTCAATCTTTTTTGTGATTGTGGGGATGATAGGATAGCTTACATTGTCCTCCAAATTCTGCTTATTATTCACCATCTCTCTGGGATATCACTGTTCTGTGTCAAACAAAGACAAGGAATTTGACTTTTTATCTACAACTATGGTCCAACAAGGAGATAGTTAAGCATATAGCATGGCCTCCAAAAACAAAAGCAACAAATAAACATAAATAAAAAGAAACCACTCTAAGACCTATTTGTGTAGAGTAGAATTTAGTGAATACTTCGGGAGATAGGGATGGCTTAATTTTCAGTAATGCAAACTATTTAAGATTGATTATTTTGCCTCCCTGTTCTTAAGAAATACCTCAGCAGCCTTTTATGCCAATCTGAGCTTGACTCTTGGCAACATCACTTTCTGTTTCTTCAATCCTCCTTGCCCCCACCTTCTCAAAATGCCCAAACTTTATTTTCTCTTATGCAGTCCTATGCATAACCTAAGCTCAGCATCCTGTGCCATATCCAAAACTCTGATCATTTCTTCCTAACAATGGTCCACATATTACATATTCTTTCTCCCCAACCAGAAAAAAAGAAGTGCATTTATTTATTTCTAAAATAACTTAGTTTGAAATGTTCTTCTCATGGTCCTTCCCTTTTACATGTGGTTTGAAGTTATCAAACTGAGTTATTTTTAAGTTTTCCACCTACTCTAGGAATCTATGGAATACCTTAACATTGAATGACTTGAAATACTTGAGAATTGACGCACTCTTTATGCTTATGATGAGAAAATATACACACGCCAAGGGCTCATAGAAGAATGTTGAGGGATAATGAAAGTTTGGAATGTGTATGGGAATATATTGCAGGGAGATGGAGCAGTCAAGAAGTGCTATAATGATGCTGGCATTTAACAGTTTTGGTTGTTGAGACTAATCCTGGGTATTTTTCCACTGATTGGTAAAAGGTATTTTCCATCCATTATGAGGATCAATATAGACATGACAATACAACATATAAACATAAAATGGGTTGCTTCTGGGTGACAAGCCAAGAGACCTTCCCAACTATGATTATCTTGATGAATTTTTTCATGGTTAGGGGTATGATCTCAATTTTACAGTCTAGAGCTGAAAACACTCAGGATAGAATAATTTAATTTGCAAGATGCTGAAATATAACCCTGTGACTGTTACTTTTAAATGTCAACCTGGCTAGGCTATGTTATCCAAAATACCTGTAGAGCTATTTTATAGATAGGATTGCAATCAAATGACTCTGAGTAAAGGAGATTACCTTTGATAATGTGGGTGCACCCTATCCAATCAGTTGAAGGCCTTAAAAGCAAATAACCAAGATTCCCTGAAGAAGAAATTCTGCCTTGAAACGACAATATCAACTCTTGTCTGAGTTTCCATTTTGCTGGCCTCTGTTATGGATTTCAGACTCAAGTCTGCAACATCAACTCTGGTCAGAATTTACTGTCTGCCCTACAAATTTCAGTCTTGTCTGCAGTCACATTTACTTTAATTGAGACAATTGCTTAAAAGCAATCTCTTCATATATAAATATATGCGTGAATACATATGTGTATGTATGTATGTATGTGTGCGTCCTCCTGGTTCTGTTTCTATGGAGAACCCTGAGTGATACAGACTCCAAGTGCCAATTTGTGAATTTACAATAGAAATCATTCTGGTTTCAGCTTCCATGTGGGAGTTTGCTCTGAGCTATTGTGCATTGGTTTTAAATTCTCATTCTCAGTGGCAACATTATTTTCCTTCTTTACAATTGCTTCAGGATGACCTCAGTGCAGCCCTTGTTTTATAAGAAAAAATAATAATCTGAAGATAAAAATATAAGTAATAGAGTTAGATTTGATCAAGTGTGTTGACCCCAAATTTAGCTCCTTTTTCATTAAACCAAACTGGAAAAATTTGAACAAAAAAGATAAATATAAAAAAAATGTTATAGCGTAACATGTTAGAATGATATGCTTTTAAAATTATTTTGTTCTTCCTATTGTAAAGAGAAACTAAATGCGTAAAACTCGGTTTAAATATAATAAAATGCAAACACCTCTCTATGGCAGATTGAATTATTTATCTCAGGGGAAAACAAAACAAAACAAAATACATGTTCTTAATCCTAAGCCTGATCCTTTGTATGTGAACCCATTTGTAGGACCTTTGAAGATATAATTAGTTAAGGCAGGTTCAAACTGAATAAGGGTGGGCCTTAATCAAATATGATTGTAGTCCTTAAAAGTAAAGGAAATTGGATATTAAAAAAAAAACACCACAGGGTGGAGCCAGAAGATGCTTGGGAGAGAAAGGAGAGGACATTACCACATAGAGAGGAAAGACAAGGAACCCAAGGAATGCTGGCCAGGCAGAACATTACCAACCCCAGAAGGAAGCAAGACTTCTAGCCAACACCTAGATTTGGACTTCTGGCTCTAAAACCAAGAGTGAATAAATTCCCACTGTTTAAGCCAACCCATTGTATGGCAATTGTCATAGCAACTGGGACATTTTCTTTCATATATTTTCTAGAATATACTTTTGGAAATAACTAACTTTTACTTTGAAATGCTTACACTTTGAAATTATGCTAGCATTTGGCTGCATAAAATATTTATTTAGTTCAATATCAATGAAACCATTAGAACCGAGTGCTATAAATAAGAAAAATAGTTAAAAGTAATTGATGTATAATGTGTAACTCTTTACTATAACAGAAATTTCAAAAATTAGGATTTGACCACTAAGAACATTAATTATGACCATTAAACACAGCAAAGACTTATTTTATGTCTAGTCTACCTCCTCAGTTTTGCTGAATTGTTTCTTATAACAAACTGCTGAGTTCATTTTCAGCCTTGTATTAAATGTCCCAAGGGCTAGCACTTACACAAATTTTGCCACAGGAGACACTTCTATGTTAACAGATTTTACTGTCATGATTGTTTTTTTCATGAAATTTAGCCTGAATTTCCTTTTTCTTATTTTCATCCTATTACTTATAGTCATATCACATTGTAGCTCGCTAAATAATTCCTCTTCTGCCTTGGTGTTTACATCATTAGTTATCAGTAGACAGTTATCTTGTCCTTCTTTATTCTTTGCCTCATCAACCCATATATATTTAATTCTGATAATTTCACTTCAGTAGTCAATATCCTGAGTTCTTTATCACCTTTGTGATATATGTCTTTTAGCATTTCACAATGCATCCATATCTCAGAGAAAATAGGGAATCCAAAATGAAATGTTATTTCACTGTGTCTTAGGTTGGATACAGCGATAATCATTTATTTTTTGGCCTTATCCTATATATTTTCACTTTATGGAAATAGATGAGTGCCCATTAAATTCCATACAAATCCAATCATTGTACATTAAGTGGAGCTAGGGCTGGTCCTGGACAGAGAGCATGATAGTCCAGTAGCTTCAGAATATGGAGAAAAATAGAATTCAAAACAGACCTGTATCTGGCAATATATTGGGCTTCATGTTTCAGGAAGTTTTGGATCACAGAGAAGTTCAACAAGGGTAGCAGAGGAATACTAGTGTGGGATGTTATTGACAGAGGACACGTGGTTGGCAGGGAGTTCTACAGAGCATATATCCAGGGTACATACAAATGTTTGGATATTTTCATAGTGGAAACAACTAAAAACAACAACTGAGGGAGTGCTGAGATTCTAACCAGAGGAGCTCTATCACAGCCCCTAAAGGAACAGCAACAATCCCCCAAGTGCAATGGCAAAGACCAAAAAAGAATGAAGGTCCAACAATGAACCCCTGATACTAATGGCTATGCTTGTGAGCCTGTGCACCTGAAATAAGAACAAGGCCTAGAGCAGCAGTATGCATAAGAGTTACCTCCTGAGAGCCTCTGTGTTGCTCAAATGTGGCCACTCTCAAAGCCAAATTCAGCATGTAAACTCGTTGCCTTCCCCCCAGTGTGGGACATGACTCCTGGGGATGAGCCTCCCTGGCACCAAGGGATCAATACCAAGTAACAGCTGATGACATAACTAGAAAATGACCTTGAATAAAAGGTTCAACTCAGACCAGCAGAATATCTCTGTCTACATATAATAACAGCAGTTAAAAATGCTTTTTGACCTAAATCAAGGGGGAAATGGAAAGGACAAATGAGTATATATAGCTATGAGTCTCTAAAAAAGAGCCAGGAGGTTATCAGAGGGGTTGCCCTTATGCACACCTAAGCAGAGTCCCAGAGACAGATAAAGTAGATACAACCCCAGGTATTGGTTCTTCTGAGGGCTACAGAGACCCACAGGTTCTATGGTCATGGCAGATGGAGTTCAGCGCCATGTCACTTGGCCCTTCTTTGGAGTTGGTGTTTCTGTGTGATGGAGCTGGACTCAGGTGTGATCTCTTTTCACAAGCCTTTCCTGTTACTTTACCAGAATTGTAGTTGGTACTGGGGTTTAAGATATACCCAGGGAATCTGAATCTCTGGACTAACCATATGATAGCCAGGTCCTGAGCCTCAACAGACTTCAGCTCCTACACTTTGGTTTATTGGACTTACCCCACTCAGCTAACATGGAGCTGAAGAATGTCAACCACCACACTTTGGAGCCAAGAGTGCCTACAACTGAAAGCAGGAGGATTGCATCCAGCATCCCTGTGGAATCTAAGTCCCCTCTTGACATAGATGTGGAATGGACACAACCAATCCAAGGTCCACAGGATGGAGGAATAGAATATGGATTAGAGTGGACTCACTGATGTTCTATTCATGAACTATTGTGGTTAGTAATTGAAGAAAATGTGGCATTGGTGTGGAGAAAGTGGCCATGGTGGCTGCTGGGTGTGGGGAATGGGAGGAAGAGATGAGATGTGGAGGCATTTGCGGGACTTGGAGTTGTCCTGGGTTATGCTGCAGGGACAATTACCAGACATTGTAGGTCCTCCTATGGCCCGCTGGATGGAATGTGGGAGAGTGTGGGCTCTGATGTGGACCATCGACCATGAGGCGCAGCAATGCTCAGAGATGTATTCACCAAATGCAATGAATGTGTCATGATGATGGAGGAGAATGTTGCTATGGGGGAAGTAGTGGGGTGAGGGGGGTGGGGGTGGGTACATGGGGACCTCATATTTTTTAAATGTAATATTTTAAAAAAAGAATTAAAAAAAAAACAGACCTGTACAAAGGTGACCTGGGGAAGCTTAGGGACAATCTAAGGAGGACAAAATGTGTAGTCCATATTGGAGAACCAGAGATATTGGTAGAGCCAAGAGAAATGTTTTGTTCAGAGAAGAAGCCAAATTTTAATGGGAACCTGACATCTTGTCCCAGGGTCGAGAGGGGTTTATTAAGTGTCTTGAACTGATTAGGATGAGCCTCAGACCAAATAGTAGAGGAAAATGTTTAGAAATTGATTTTGTTTACCAACTCTTACATTTAAATGATTCTTCTTGCTTATCCAAACCTGACAGCTTCACTTTACCAAAGATAACAACGCAAAAAGGTAGTTACTGCTTTCCAGGTTTTTAAACTTAAAACTGAAACAGAACTCTTTCCCAATTAAATTACCTCCCCAAATGAATATTTTGTAGCATATTAGTTTGAAATGTATTTAGTTAATGTTGATTATCTTTGCTAAAATATTGATATCCTTTAGAAAGTTTTTCTTGTATCAAAGTCAGTCAGAAGATATAGGAGAATGACTACCTACAGAGGGATGGACAGGGTAAAGAACAAGCAAGGGATGCTGAGGTGCCATGAGACTAGCAACAGCAGAAGACTGTCAATGGGGCTAGCATGACTCAAGCTCAGTGAGACCAGAGATTGGGAGGAGAGGCTGCAGGACAAGAGCTATCGTTTTGGATGGTTACAGGATCTATGAGAAGAGGTATGTGGGAGGATAATGACTTACTCTGACCTCTTCTCTCTCCTCCCACTCTTTGACCTTCTGTTGATGCCTCCCACTGCCCAAACACACAGGAAGCCAAATAGAGAGCTCAGCCTGAGTGCCCAAGGAATGCAGTACACAAGAGATGAAAAGATGGACCTTCCAGCTCACACAGAAGGCAAAGGAGAGTGGAGAATGTTTGGGAAGCTGGCCAAACGGTGCTTAAACATCACATTGCTTCTTAAGGTTGGATGCTCCACTTGTTTTACTTTTTTTTTTCTTTTCCATGTAAGTGTAGTGGGAACTTAGAACAATTCTCATTTGAAAATCCCAAACTTTCTTCACTGATAGTTATTTGAACATTCTTCTTATCTTTATTACCTTTTATGTAGCAAGTGTTCATTGACTTTTATTAATTTTGTCCAACATAATGCTGAATATAAATAATAATTATGAAAAAATACCAAAAATTTTATTAAAATCAAGATAGCAATTGATTTGTTAGACCTGCTCAGCTACTAATCTTTTATTTATTAAATAATCAAAAATTCTGGTATTGATTTGATCTTTTAAAATTGCATTATTACTTCTGATTTAATTAACTTATTGGTATTTCAATTTTTTACAAAATGATAAATTTTCAGAATTGTCTTTGTTTACTTATATGAATTTAGGCACTGGCTTTTTCTGCCTTCTATCTCCTCTTTCAAAACTATAGTCTGTATCTTTTTAAAAATGTTTTTATTATTCAAGGTGATAGTAGTGAAGTTAATTTCTATAGATATTTAGACTTTCAAGCAAGTTCCTATTAATATAAATTTTAAGAAATACTTTTCATATTCAAACATCTTCAAGTAAGACTGAAACCATTAAAGATACATATATTTAGAGTTCATCAGAGGACACTATATATGCAACAAAACCCTGATTTCCTAAGGGGACATGTTACTTTTTACCTCAAACCAGAGCTGTGTGAAACCCAAAAGGAAATTCTTTGTTGCGCAAGATGACAGTCAGAGGGAATTCCATGAAGGTAAAGGAGAAAACTGAATTGTCAATAGTATGGGCATTTTGGCTCTAAGTCCAATCAAATCTTACTTTTCTGGGAAGAAATGAGGGGCTAGCAGGAAGACAGTTCCAATTAGCACTAAGGGACAGGAAAGTGTGGCATAAACATGGATTCTTGCTATGACAGAAAAGATTTGGGGAATTAGAACATATATAGTTGATTTATGTATACTCCATAAATCATTTAAATCTAAGTGACTGGTACAATAGAAGTGTAAATTTAATTGAAATCCTCAATTTTATTACTTGTTAATCTTTGCTATAGGATTAGTTTTGATTCTTAGCCATTAATTATACACCAGTCAAAGAAAAGTGACTTTTATTAATGGCATTAAAGTTTAAATCAAAGAAGAGAAAAAGAGATTGGACCACATTCATGTTAAGAGGTGGATGGGAATATGAGAACCAATTCTAGAACAACAATTTCTTCTTTGACTTCCAGGATAACCTTTAATGAACCAACCATTTCCTACTACCACCTTCTAAACTATTAATAATTCTGAAAGAGCAGAGAAAAGAGAGAAAGCCTCCCAAAGGTAGGCGCTCATATTTGAGTTTCTGTTCATAACTGCCACATTTAGTTAGAAACTTCTAAAAAGTTCTATTTAAAGGTAACTGTTTCCCTATGTAAGAAATGAAGATTAGTTTAGTTTTCACATAAAGGAGGAAATATTAATTAATGTAACCTGGCAGCCTACTGCCTCAGTCTCCCACCCCTGGGTTAAGCAGAAACAAAGGAAACCAGATTAAGCCAGTCCTATAGGCAGTAAAAAAGATGCCCAAGAAAGAGCTAAGTCAATACCAATTCAGTACTAAGTTCCATTCCTTATTTGGCAAAGGGGAGCGGGTAAAAATTAAAATGGTTGGAATATGATGGGGGAAGCGGTTAATCACAAACTTCTGCATGGGAAAGTTAGATCTTCTTGGATAGGCTGTAACTTCTGATGTACCCAATCTATGGAGAAAGAGAGGAAGGGCTTGCATGCTAGGCTTAGGGGTATAAATTGTGCCATTCTTCTTTGTTTGAGACACCAGCCATGTTTTCTGGTTGTGTGCCCCTTCTTGCAAGACTGAGATAAATTTTTTCTTCTCCACAGTCAGGTGAACCTTATTTTCTTCCAGAAGATTTTTTTCTTACACCTATAATATTGAATCTCTGTATCTGTGGAGACTTTGTCTACCAAATTTCATTCTCTCTAACTTCTGTGCACTAGAGCTGTAGTTCAGCATTTGGCTGCTCCACTAAGGAGCAGCCCTCCTAGTCCACCAAGATGGCCAATTGACTAAGCTTTCATGAATGTAGTATGAGCACAACTGATATGAACAAAAATGGCCTGGCTTCTTTCTGATCCTGACCTTCTACTCTTTTCCCCTTCCAGCTATAGGAATGGGATGTCTAGAGCAAACCTGGAATCCATGTGCTGGGATGGTAAAGATGCTATCAGCCTGAGTTCATGAATCACTGCATGGACCGAAGGCCCCCTCCAAAATGGAGCATTCATCACATCCTGTCAGAGGAGAGAGAAAAAGCAACTTTGGTCCTAAACCACTTTTTTATTAGGTCTCTTGGTGCAGCAGCTTAGCCTTTTACCCTAACTTAAGCTCTTACCATTCCCATTTAAAGAAGACATTTGCAGTAAAACTTTTTAAACAGTATATATTAAAAATCATTTTTCCCTTAATGCAAACATGCTATCAACTAGTATTGAGTAAATAGACACCTTCAGAAGAGCAGAATAGAAGATTAAGTACCTGTCTCCCTCCTGAAACTTACCTTCTTTCTTAACCTTTCCAAAGCCTAAATCCAATACTTCACTTTTTTTTTTTGGCAAATTTTTTATTGTCTTTTTTTTTAAAGATACATAGATCACACAAAATGTTACATAAAAAATATAAGAGGTTCCCATATAGTCCATTCCTCCCTGCCCCCAACTTCTCCCACAACAACTACCTCCTTCATCAGTGTGGCACATTCATTACATTTGGTGAATACGTTTTGAAGCACCGCTACACTGCGTATACTACAGTTTACATTGTAGGTCACACTTTTTCCTATCATTATTCAAATTCTCTCTAAGTTTAACAAAGACTCAAAACGTCTCTGGCCTCCCTCTCTAAGATTCCTGTGTGAAAATCATATGAATTACCACAGCTTGCCATGGTCACATTTCCTATCTTAACCATCTGCAGTCCTCAGAAGTTCCTGGTCACTTCCCCCAGAAGTCTCTAACTAGTCCCCCTGTCTAAAGGACCTACTTCTATTTCCTTTAATATCTAGTTCCTTAATAAACAATAGAAATCAGTCGCTTTTAAGGAAAGTCAAAACACAGAATGAATAAAACCTCAATTTTGCAAGTGTTTTATTTTTATAGTTGAATTAATTATAGAAATAATACAAAAATTGTAACTTTTATCAGCAACATTGATATACAAAACTGACCATAGGAAACCATTCACTGCAGTTGTCTCTTCTATGATATATTATAAACTCAAAGAAGTCAGGCTCTTTCTGTATGTCTGGTTCACCACTTTTTCCAAAGCACTTAGAACAGAGGCTGGCCATTATAGATACTTACTGTAAATTTATTAAATTAATTCATACATGCTGAATTGTTCTCAATAACAAGGCTCAGTAGCCATTTTTAGCAATGTAAGTCCTCATGAAGGTGTTTGGTGTATGTTTCTTGATTCTGGTGACAAATATAGGCCTAACAGAATGTGCGTTATATGAATATAGAGTGTGCTTGGACAGTTCATGTATGAAATGCTCATGCTTGAAGACTGCTTCCACAAGTTTTTATCTGATTCTTCACCCCAGGGGAGAATCCAATCAATACGGTTTATCCCTGGATTATTTTTTAAGGTACTAGCTTATGGAACTTGTGCTTCCTTAGTGCCTGCTACCTTGCCTGATGCAGTCAATTCAATCTCGAGCCTTGATTACAGAAAGTTAATTTAACTGAAGATAGCGCAGAGGTAGGATAAGAATTTCTTCATAATTATTAATTTATTTTTCTTCCCTTTTACAAACACTGTCAAAATGTGATGCAGTGATTTGACCTGAGGTTTCCTTTTCACAAGAAAATTGAAGAAACTGGTTAGTAAAACTCTAGATTAACTGGAATCAGAATAATAGTGATGCCAATGGATTCAATTCCTTTAAAAAAAATTCCCTAAAACTGTTTCTGCCTAGCATTTTTCTTCCTCTTTTTTCCCCTCATCTCTTGGAGAAAGAGGAGTAAAATGTCCATAAAATGGAGGAAAAAGAAAAAGAGTCCAGATAAGAGATACCCCAAAGAGTAGGATCTAGGGTAAGGCATTGAGTGGCAAGCAAAGCCATGTGAGCGCTGCTCACTTCCTGCTGCTACACCACTCCTGCCAACAAGACACCATTGTATTTGTAATTATGATTCATCTCCACTCACCAACTTGAAGCTTTCAACACTACTAGGCAAAGAACTGTGGACTGAGAAAGCCCAACCACATCAAACCCAATTAAAATTGAAAACTAATGGAGAGACAACTGGGACTCACTGGAAACCATAATTTATGAATCTGGCAGCTGGTGGTGAAACAGTTCTGTTGGCAGGGAGCAGGTGTTGGGGTCTTGTCTAGCTCATTTCTAGAAGGTAAATAATCACAGTGGCTCAGCAGTTTTGTAATTCAAATGTTCTTTACAATTCCACTCCCCAAATTTATAGTGCCATCAGTTTGTCATGACCCTCAAGGAGATTATCCTCCAAAGCCTTAAAATAGAACACTTCCTCAATACATGAGCTATTATCATAGTGTTGTTATTTTTATTTTTAGCCAGGTTTTCACCCTCATGTTTTCAGAAGAATCAGTTTTGTGCTGAGATCTAAATACTAACCATAACCATAACCAAATACTAAAAACCTTGAGAGTTGTGCATAATACAACCTTTAAAAGGAGTTGAATCTAATGGATTTATATTATGTCTGATTCCTTATCTCCAGCAGACAGTCTAATTTCTCTGTGGCTAACTTGGAAGAAAATCATAATTGGAAATACAAGAATCCCATGTTTCCAATTAATCATAAAGGAAAGTGCATGTTTTTAAAACTGTTGGTGACAGTCAGGTATGTATAGGCATTCTATTTATCTTTGGTCTACATTTTCTTAGAATCTGTCTTCAAAAAATCAGATGACTTGGAAATTGTATGCAGGAACAAAAAAAAAAAAAAAAAGAGGAAAGAAAAATAACTTCAAGTATGTACAAGTAGGCACTCAACTCATTAGCAAGTAATATCCAGAAACGACAGTTACCATATGGACTGCTGTTACTGAGAAACTTCTTGCTTCCATCAAGAGGAGGGGCTGGGAAGAGGCTCAGGATGGTTGTTAGAATGAAACCTCACGCTTCCTGCTTCTGTCTCAAGCAAGTGTTGTGGTTTTTTGTTGTTTTTTTTTTCCCCTGGCTGACAGTGGCTGCTGCCTTTAAGGCTCCATTTTCTTTGTGAGCCTTTTTGAATGTTAGTGTCTTTGCAACTTATTAACGTGGGTTAGTTGTTTTGCACTCTGAGCACCAAGACATCTCATCAGGATGAACTCGGGCAAGCCAGCCTCCAACAACACACCTGGGTCTCTGGGCAGTCATCTGCAGGCAATTGCCTCCAGGTGTTTGCCAGTGGGAACCCATTGAAAGTCAATCCAATTTAGAGCAATTTCTCTGGCAGTGGAAATTAACCCGCAGGAATCTGCAGGCAACAGGTGTTTTTTAGGGCAGTCATACCAGCGTCCTGCACTGCGAAGACAGGAACCTTGACTACCAGGTGTAGTGCAGGAAGCTAGATAATTGGAGGAGGCAAGAAATCAGTGCAGAGAAGGTGGCCAAATTGCATGGGTTGGTATAATTATCGGTTAACCCTCTCCTGCCCGTTTACTAAAAAACCATTTCTGTGCTTGAGGAACCAGGTTTTCACTGCAGGGAAAAGAATTATCACTCATTCCTCAAGCAGGCTGAATTTTTTTGATAGCTGGGTTTTCAGGCACAAGGAAAAGTGAATTTTAGATAAGCCTCCTTCCTCCGAAACAAATATAATTTCATTTGTTGTTATTGGTCCTTCCCTCCTCTTTTGAAAAGACTTATAGGAAGATATGGTTTCAGGAAAAGGTATCTTGGCTCTGTAGCTTCCTTTCTTCTGGAGCTGTATTTTTACCTTTATTCCTCCTCCTTACAGTCTCATGTTTTGATTCCTTAATATAATTCTTTTTTCCTATGTTTGTTAATGTCTCTTATTCCTTCTATATAATTTAAATCATCCTAAATAATTACAAAATTAAGCAAATCCAAAGTCCTGAACTATATAGATTTCTAGTCACAGGAAAAATTTTTGCCTGAATCTTAATATTGATGTAATATTTGTAATATATGAGATTTACATGAAAAAGGCTTTGAGTTGTCAAATGTAAAGTCAATGATATTCTAAAGAATGACATGCAAATGTATACTTATCATTGCCAAATTACTGCCATAATTAATGATTATTGTGGAAGCACTTAATTTTATCTACAAAAATGTTTTTTGGGACTTTCAAAGAGTCAAATAGGGAAATAGACTGGCAATTCTTGTGACTATTAATAAAGTGTTGAAGAGATAATTTAGATAGGAAGAACATATCCTTTTTGAGCCAATGCATGTTTATTAAATTTAAATAACAATAAAGATAGAATAATTGAAATGAGAATAAACCTTAATTTTAATCTTTATAAAATTATTTGACATAGTAGTACTTATAACATTAAACAAAATAATATTGAACTACTGTTATTTAGTATCTAGTTATCTAATATCCCTTATGCTAAGAAGTCTTTCAAAAACAAGTCCAATATGGAATTCTTCATAATTTTTGAGATGAATTGAAAGTAGAATATCAACTTTTCCACCTCAAAATTTTCATGAGGAGGAAAATTTCCTAAATCATTTTAATGGTATCCAGCATATATATTTGATATCCAAAGATAATAAATAAAATGCTATGAAGACAATTTTTAAAAATACACCTTTTTTTCTTCACTAATCAAACTTTAAAGCAAGACATTGCAAGACAACTTTAAGAAGACAGTTACTTGTAATTCTGAGTTTATGAATGTTAAATATGTTTTTCATTTTTGCCAGAATGAATGTTCTAGTCCCCTGGTTCTCAAAGTGTGGTCCCTGGACCAGCAGGCTAACATCACTTGGGAACATGTTAGAAGTACAAATTCTTAGACTCCATTCCAAACAGTGGCATCAGAAACTGTGGGAATAGAGCCCAAATTCAGAGTTGTAAGGGTCCCACCAGTGATGTGGACACACATTGAAGTGTGAGTGTCACTGTTGTAGACTGTTAACCATTTTAAGTAGTTGAAAAGGAAAGATTTTTGAAATGTCCTTAAGCTACTAATTCAAGACACAAAATTCCTATTCAAGACAATTACTGAAAATCTCGTTTCTAAATTTCTTTCTCTGGTTGCCAAAGGTTATTGATATTAGTAAACGTGCCAGTTTAAAGCAAGCATAATTGAGTGTCACAAATACGTAGCGTAGCAATGGCAAGTGCAGTATAGCAGACTGTGCTTAGAATATTGTTCCTGCACAATTATTTCAAACTTTAAAAATTTTACCTAGCAAGCTAATAATAAAATTGTAACCATAATTAAACTATTGATATAATTTCAAATTTCTTCGTTTTTTTCTCGGAGTTTTTTCCTGATGGTGACAATGGCTTTCAGTTGACTTTTGGCTTTGGCAATAAACTATTCTACATTGGGTCAAAAGATATAGTTGGTGCACTTCTGGTGTGAAATTATAATTCCCTTAAAAATAATCACCTAGGAAGATTTCCTTTTTTTTCTTTTCACTTATATAGGCCCCTTTGTTATTCACTATCTTGCCTCCTTCCTTTATTCCTTCATAGCATGTTTTGCAGTTTAAAATTGTTTTATTCATTTGTCTCTCCTACTTGACAGTTAACCCCATAAGACAGAGGCATGTTTGCTCTCTTATCCCTAATTTCCAGAACAGTGCCTGGTTCAGAGTTAGCATTCAATATTCACTAAATGAAAGAATAATTAAATACACAAAGTAATACATTACTATATTCAGTTAGAAGGTACTGCGTATTTGATTTAGGAGTCAAATGCCAAAGCACATGGCATGTGCCCAAGAAATGGTCCTTAATAATCATTAGTTTCCCATTCCTCAGTATGTAAAACAAGGGGTAAACTAGCTCTAACATTTTCAGATTGAAGGGTTCTCCCATGCAGTTCTCCAGAGATGCATCCATCTTTGGACTCTGTAAACATTAATAATGGTATTTAATATAGCTCAATTTCTTATTCCAGCAGCCAGCTCTTTCATTATCTCGAAGCTCTACACACCCCTCTCCCTTCACAGTAACTTTGTTTACACCCCTTCTGAACACGTTTATATTGCTGCCATGTAATATAGCTGAGTATGGTGACAGACAATCCCTCCCCCGGGCCCTTAAATTATAAGCATAGTGAGGGCAAAGAAAGTGTGATCTTACTTGTATCACCTGGTGTCTAGTACATTGTCATGTTGTACAAACAGAAAGGAAGAATTAACATTGGCAGTTTTCAAAAATCCATGCCAGCTTTATTTTCCCTTCTGCCTTTTACCCGATTATTGTTGGTTGTGGTAAGCAGAGTGAATCATCCAGCAAAGACATCTGAAACTGCAAATTCTGACAACTGGGAGAGATATGAAGAATTAGACTTCAGAAGCCCCACAGACATGAAAGGAATCGATGGATTCTGAGTAGGTGAACTGGTAAGTGAACCTCCTTGGGGATCAGGTTCAAGTCTGATTAAAGTTGCCAGTCCTGTCTTTCAAAAATACCTATAACCAACTAGATGTGTAAAACTAGAAGTTTGCTAAACATCACAAAATATAATGGAGAGTGGTGTGCAATCTGAAGGCCCCTTTGGTCTGCTCACTTTCATAATTTGCAGTGGGGGCATGTGCTCTGAAACTTATTAGCTGTGAAGTTTTCCTCAATATGATTTAGATTCATGAAGTGAAACTCCTTATATATCATATCCCTAATGACCTCATTTCACTTCTTTAGGGTCCAGTTTTATGAGGAGTTTACTCTAGATTTTCTTTCTTTCTTTTCTTCATTCAACACACTTTTTAAACCCTTTTGAAAGTCATCATAGTGTAATTTAGTGGTTAAAAGCATGGGTTCTGGGGTCAGATTGCATAAGTTCAAATCATGATCAATTAAATAAGTGAACTTAAGTAATTTACATTTCTGTACTTCAGGGTCTTGACCTATAAACTGGGTTTAATAAAAGTCCCTGTGATTGACAGTAAGTTTTGAAAAGTTGGATCACAAAAAGTACATCAGCAGTGTCTGGACATAGTTAAGAGATCAGTAAAGGTCAGCTCTCATTACATACCTGGGAGAAACTCCCAGAGTGTTTGTCCTATGGCTTAAAATCCCATCAGGGGCAAGTTCTCAGATGAACAGCAGAGAGCTCAGATAAGAAAACTAACATTCATACTATCTAGAGTGATAGCACTAAATACAGAGTCCCAAAGGAGCACAACGAGGGGACCAGATTTCAACTTATAAAGATCAACATTTTTTTCTAAGATGAGCATCCACTTGAGTCTTAAAGAACACATAGTTGTAATCCTGGCATGAGTGAGAGAAAGCAATTAATGACAGAGGGATTGACTTCAGTACTGGAGACCAAAAGACTGTGAGTCACGCAACCTTTAGGAAATTGCCCTAAAATTATCTTAGCACAGATCCCTGTGCTGTAATCCCCCACCTATAAAGTAGACTTCATAATCTTTTACTGACATCACTGGAATTTCTCCAATAAGAGTGAGAAAAGCATTTATTAATAATAATGGAGTAATGCCTCCTTTAGAACAAATACGAATTTAAGAGTTAGATCTGAGGTCAAATTATGGCTCCATGTCTATGAATTTAAGCCAGTTACCCAACATCCCAGAATCTCATTCTCCATTGATAAAATCAGACATAATAATATCAGCTTCTTGAGTTGAGAAAGCACCTGGGACATGGTGAAATTCTATAATCATTGGCTTTAATCCTTTCCATGGAAAACTTTAAAAGAAAGATGAATTCAAATGCAAGAGAGTTGTCAAGATTGTTTATCAGGGCAACCATTTTTCTCCTCTTGGTGAAACCTACTTGAAAATATGGCTTCTGGAGAACTTTTGTAGTGTTTTAATCACAGAGGTTAGAAGTTAAACAGCAAACAAAGGAGGAGAAAGGAGGAGAAGAAAAAGAGCAGCAGCAGAAGGAGAAGGGGAAGAACACAGGAGTATTTCTAAATCACCATATCTGGTTCTACTTTTGCTTCAGTAATAACTGTTCCTGAAAGTTCATCATGCTGTAATGAAAATATTGTAAAAGGTTTTCAGAGTTTTTTGGTCTTTTCCAATCTATATTGACCCTAGTCAAAATAGATCCTTTGTCTATTTTGATCACCTCCCCCTTATCTTATAGAAGGCTCTAACACCAATCATTTATCAGCAGCAAGCCCAGAGCTCTTTGACAATACACATTTCCCTTAAAAGTAAAAGGCAACATACACTGAGAGAAGCTGCAAAACATTCAATACGTAATTCAGATAACTGCCCTATTTGCTGGCCTTCTGGTACCCAGTGTCTACCAGACTCTCCTACATTTTTCTGGAAAATTGAAGCAGGGCATAACTTCTCTATCCCTTCAAGTACAGTATTATTCCCGTCATAATGAAGTTAATTGCTGAAATAGAAGTGGTAGACAGCCCAGCTGTTATCTGCTATCTTGATAAAGGAAGCAGTTTTAGAATATGTCTGTCTTAACCAATACATTCCATTTCTCCTCTTCTATCCAGTCCATAGACAGCCTTTCTCCTAAGCTATGCCAAGAGATATTGGTATCACAAGATAGCAGCCTCGGCTGCAATAACTTGCTCCAATACCTTCATTTTTATCCTAGCAGTGATTTTACAACCCCTCTTCTTTTCCTGGAAATGGATGTACATCCTCAGTGCTGTGCTTAGTTAAAAATTATTGTGGAATAAGTTAAAGTCAAGAAAGTAGAAGGTGTGATTTGAACGCACAGAATTCTTCTGAAGCATCAAAATTTGTGGACAAAGACAGTACTCCTTCTATCATGCACTGCTCTGCAAACCAGTTCAATATACTGGAAAGTTCACTTTCAAAATAAAAATAATAATAGCAAGAATTGTATATGAGGGAAAATATGGAAAAAGCTTTGACTAACTCTCTTCAGATTTTTATTTTCCTTCCTTGGCAAAGTTTGTCAGTTTTCTGACTATTATCGCACAAATTGCTTCCTATTCAGATGAGATTTCAGCATAGTGGAAAGCACAGGGAAAGGTGAAAAGTGTTCGACAGTTTGGGGCTAGTATGGTGAATTACTACAGATAGAACAGTACAGTAGGCAGCCTGTTATTGTGAAGCATCCCTAGATGCAACAGAATAGTCAAATAAAGGGTACCCCTTTTCTTTCTTAATTAACAACTCGAAGATAAATAATTTTCCTCTTAAGCTCAAATCAGGATCAGACAAAAAACCCCTCTGTCCTCTGACTTCCCAAAGCTGCTGCATGAAGCATCACAGACAGCTATTTTTTTTACCTCCTTCTGATTTATTAACTTAAGATAAATGGTTTTGCTATCATAACCTGTCAGTGCCATGCAATGAAAAGGAAATCAGTGGCTTAACCACACGCAGAGTCACTAAGTGTAGCCAGCCTTAGACACTGGAGTCAAACCTTCAATAACTCCACCACTGCTCCCCCTCCCTACAGAAAACAACCCACTAGCACGTTTCTCATTCATTAACTTTCTAAAGGCGTCTGTCTTTGCAGAATCTCCAACGAAGCTGAACATGATGTATGTAATAAAGGATCCTGCCCACCTCATGCATAAAGAACAAGAAAAAGTAGTACTTGCTGGTGACAGCAGTGTTGTATATGGCAACTTCAGCAGACTCAACTGGGAAAGGTGCCCACTGATGAAGATTCAAAGGAGAGGAGTGTCTATCTCCCAGTTTATCTTCAAATTTGGCTCCTTTCCCTTGAGCATGAGTCACCTCCTGAGTCAGCCAGTGAGGCACAACTTGTTAGTCAGAGCAATAACAATAGGAGGAAATTCTCCCCTTAGGATAATACAACTTTATGCCAAACCTTATCCTCTTGTTTCAATAAACTTGGAACACATTTACATGCAATGATTGATCAAGACACCTGTCTGTTTCCTTTTGGATTCAGCAGATGAACACAAAAGCCAGGAGGGTACATTTGCGAAAAATAGATGATTTTGTTGAGGTTCCCATTCGGAAGTGCAGATGAATTCCTCAAAGCCCATGGATGTCATTTGCAACATTTATAGCAACATTTGTAGTAACCCATATCTGGAGGGTTTTTTCCCCCCACTTACTGTGGAATTTGGTCCTTTTTCTTGTCTTGTTCATAACTGGATATCATGAAATGTTATTTATGTAAGAGGACTTATATAGATACAGACTAAACAAGACTTAATCTTTTTCCTTTATCACCTGCAATTTCTGAGGCTATCTGAGATGGAGGTGAGTCAGAGGCTTTTAGTTTATCCAAGAATAGTAAGTAAAGGATCCAAATGTTCCCTTTTACGACAGGTATCCCTTTTGCAGAGAAATGGCTGCTATCTACAGTCAATTCCTTCCCAGTGAAGGTTTCATAGCTTATATTCACCTCTGGTAATTTTCAAAATCTGTCACCAAAATGATCCAGATGATGAACTGGAGAGAAACAACCCTCTCTGGCTTGTCTGACCTCCCTGACAGTCTCTGAGCAGGACTGACCCTAATGCAGTCTGAAGGATGCTATTCTTTACATCAAAAATATATTGCCATTTGTGTCATTGGTCGAAGGCAGCAAAAGCAGAAGGAAGGACTGGCTTTTACCTGGGGCACAGGTTCCCAGAGTCATCCTAATTTTACTAATGTTGGTTGCAATGGATGTTTACTAGGTTTGAAATGAGATTTCCAAGCTGGGAAAATATCTGACCTGAGTTCCTGGTTAAGTCAATAGCACTAGTGCCCCTTTGATGCTTACCAAGACAGTGAAGTAAAATTTAGAAACCTGTCAATAGCCACTTGCTTTATTCTTAAGTCAGCCCTAATGAGTAGTGCAACAAATGACAAGTCACTTGAGGTTCACTTTCCTCTTGGGTTAATCATTGGAGGCTTCTGTGTGGACTGAATGAAGTAATGTGTGCAAAAGAGTTTTGAAAGGTGTAGAATACCTTACAAATGACAGGTGTTGTAGATATTTATTTGAGGAAAAAAATCAAATATTGCATTCCTCAATATTAGATTAACTACTGATTACTATGCTAGGAATAACATAATTTTTAGCTCAGGTTAAGAGCATTGACTCTGAAGTCAGACAGCCTGGGTTCAAATCCTGGCTCCTCCACTTCAGCTTGGTGATCTTAGGCAATTTTCTTAACCTCTTTGTGTCAGTCTTCTCAGCTGTGAAGTGGTGCTAATTAAAGTGCCTGTCTCAAAGGATTAATAGTTGATATATCTAAAGTACTTAGAATGCTTTCTGGCATAGAGTGAGTACTTATTAAACGTTAGCTGTTATCATCATCGAAGTCATCATTCACCTGAGGAGACTGTGAAGCGCAAATGTCAGTGACAAAGCTATTTGTAGGAGAGCATCACTTTCACCTGGGGGTTTATCCCTGTATGCTTTCTGGAACAGAGTGGCTGTATATATTACTACATTGCCACAACAATCATTAACTATTATTAATTATACCCACATGAGACATCGGAACCTAGACCTGAATCTTGTAGTTAGTAGCATAATTCTAGAATATCTTTTTTCTAATGTAAAGCTCTGTCTTTAAACAAACAAAATAACAGTAGCTCAAATAGGAGCCTGCTATAATCCTGAATTCCCTAGTCTCATTCCCCAGTTCAGGAGGACTCATCTAAAAAGAGTTTGTGTGTGGAAGCCCCACCTCTACGGTTAAAATAATAGAGCTTCCTTTGGCGTTAAAGTCTTGATAATGCTCAGAGAGCATTACGTGGTTTCTTTCAATGACCTATAATTACCCAATTTGGGAATAAGTTAGAAATTCTTCTTAAACCAAATTGAACTTGAACAGATTTAAACCATAGATGTCTTTTCCTCACTTCACTATGACTCAATCAAGACACTCTTGGGGAAAGCTAACTGATATATCTACACTCCTTCTGGCACATGACTTCGAAAACCAAGCTGATTTTTAAGAATCATGTTTTTGTAGACTATATAAGTTTCTAAGACATGTTCATGATATGGCATTAAATGAAAAATTCAATTAAAATGATAATACAACTAGTAATATTTGTAATATTGTAAAACTAATTTTAGTAGAAAGAGCTCCTAACATAAGCTTTAAAATGATGTGATCAATGAGATCTACAGTATGGATCATTTTTATTCTTTTCCTTATTCTTGACAATAATTTCAAAATTTCCTTTAACAGATATAAATTGCCATTATTATTTGCAACAGAAAAGACATATATGACAACAGCCATAGAATATTTTTCTGGGTATAATTCAGAGAAGTAAGAAGAAAATAGAGATGAATGATGCCTAAATTATCACATTTGTAATCCTCCTGGCTAATTCTTTTGGTAACTGATAGAAAGTAATTGGCATAAGTATTATCAAACCATTTCCTGGCATTAACAATTTAGTTTGAGTGATATTATCAGACTAACCAGGCACTTATTTCAAAAGTGCTCTAATGAAATGGATCATATGGAAAAATGAAAACTCTGCAGGAGAAACTAAAGAGCTGGGTGTTTAAAGAAAGTATTTGAAAGGTGCCATTTGGAGTTTGGGGGAGTTTTCAGGTATTACTTGAAAACAGAAGAAAAAAAACTTTTAAAAGGGGAAATGGAGAGTTATCTAAGAAAGTAAGATAAGAGGAGTGTAAAACTAACCAGGAAGATTGGCCAGCCTCAGCCTTCCAGGCTTTCCTTGGCTCACATTCCCTAACCGTGGCTATACTAACAGAATACTCCTTAGGCCCACGATCCTGACTCCACAGGCTTCCTCCCCTCCTCCTCTGCCGCAGGACCGGGCTTTGATTGTGCGTTCTACTCCGCAGCTCTGCCCTCTGCCTTCTTTTTATACGCCAGGATGTACAGAGGGCCACCCCAGATCACAGGCTCCGAGAGGGAAGAAGAACTGTTGTGACATTTCACTGTGCACTGCCACATTCCCTGGGTGTTGGGGAGTTTCAGGTAACAGAAATTCTGAGCCACAAAGTGGTGGATTGCATACCTGAGAGCAAGTGTGATAGTAATGATTCGAGATGTGAAAGGCAGAGAAGAAGACCAAAGCCATTCCATCAATCCTTTCGTTCATCTAATTGGACGAGGTCCTACTATGCAGGAAGCACTGTGGTAGATGCTGTAGGGGTTATAAAAATGGATAAGGGCAGATTCTGCTTTTGGTGAGTTTAATAAACTCCCAGAGGACAAATCCCCTCACAGAAAACAACCATAAACTGGACAAGAATACAGAAACCTATTACCTAAAGGCTCCGGTGAGTAAAAAAAACGCAGTACAATTTAGAGGGGAGAGAAAAAAAGAAAGAAAAGAGAAAGATAGAGTACATTTCCCATTTCTGCATCGTTATCTTGAAGGGAGTCTGCAACCAGAATGTGGTATGGAAAGCAATAGAAACTGACCATCTTTCTGACTTGAAAAAGACAGTGCCTGGGACAGCTTCAGTTGCTGGCAAATGAAGGGGTATCCTAAAAAGGAGAGAGTCAAAGCAGCAGAGACCCTGGTTTTGTGTGTAAAACTTCTAAGGTGCCTGCTGAACCCTAGACCCTGCATGCACAGAGGAGATGGCAAACAGACCAGTTAGGGGGGAGTGAGGGAAGACTGAAACTGAACTTGCTATGCTTCTAGCTACTTCAAGCAAGACAGAGCTTGCAGTCAGGGAAAGAGGGCTGCTAATTTTTTCTTCCTATCTCTGTGTAGGCAAGGGTAGAGAATGCTCCCTTCCCAAGATGAGAGAGAGGATGGATTCCAGGAGACATAATTCCCGGGATCATGGTACATGCCTTAAGGGGAATGTGGCAGTCATCCGCAGTGTAGTGGATTTGCTGATCTCTACTCTGTCTTTTTTTTTTTTATGGTTTACAATATAGTTTATATTTTAGACTGTACACTTTTATAAATTTTTGGCTACATGATGGTTTACATTATGGTTTACATTTTAGGCTATGCACTTTTATAAAACTTTGGTGAAATTTAACATGGCTTGTATCCATTATTGCATAATCATGAAGAACACTTCCATTACCTGCCAGGTACCCCCTCTTCATCTATTTTATTCCCCTCTCCCCCCCCTCTTAGGTCCCACAGTGACACCCAAGCTTCACTGCTTGAGGGACAAGATTCATAGATACTTGCAGTAATGCTGAGGGCTTGACACACTAGTCTGTCCTCCCCCACTGGGAGCCACCAATGCTCTCAAGAGACACTGTCTCCTCTGTTTAAGAACATCAGGTTTCCCCAGGGTGGGGGTAAAACACCTTCCAACTTATTGTTTGGTTTCCACCCAATGATATAACACACTATGACAAGATACTCTGCCTTTTTGAGCAAGGGAAAAGAAACTGGAGAGAAAATGTGGGGTAAAGAGGAGGGCAGTTGTGGGGAAGTCTGTACTCCTGTGTTTGGCATTGAAAGAATGAGTGAATTTCCTGAGGATAAGTGGACAGCATGGAAGTTAGCCAGGCCTGAACGGTCTTATTAGCATTGTGTCTAAGAAAATTGCCATTGGGCCAGAGGCTAAGGTGGATGCTTGTAGTGGCAGAGACTAAGAGGGGGAGGTAAGACAAGGTGACACTGGTGAACATCTTCTTACCATGGGGATTTCCCAGAAGGAGTCTCCTGAGAACATTCATCTGCCCCTAGAAGGAGCTGGCATCCAATAATCCCATGCAGCAGGCATCAACAGCCAATAGAAATCTTATAGCCGCAGCAGTTAACAGTTTTTTTTCTTTCTTTCCCCCATCCAGTCCCCATGAGCATCAATTCACCTAAGGATCGAGGGCCTAAAAAACAGTCTCAGCAAGAGGACAACAACAGCCTGTGCCCCAACACCTAGTATAGACCAGGAATCAGGTCTGAGCTTCTGGGAGAGGGAAAGCTTTTGTGAAGATAAGCAAAATTGCCCAGTAGTTTAAATTATCCTGTAAGCTGTCTCCAGGTTGCCTGTTCATGGGCTTTATCTCCCTCCACCAAGGAAAATCTGTCTTCCAGCTCAACTTCTTGTGGGACCAGGGACACCAAGGTCTCCAGCTCCAGGGTAGCTGGCATTTCTCAATTCTCCCCTAAATACCTGGCACCCAAGCTAAGAATGCTTGTTGCCTGAGACCAAAATGCTTATCACCTATGCAAAGCTACTTGCACGCTTGTCCTATAAACAGGGAGAATGACAGAGTCCCCTTCTTCCTGGATCAGAGCCACATCATGAATACAGCCATGTCCTGGCTCAAACACACTTTCTTTTTGGCAGGATACTGAAAAAATGAAGACCCATGAATCAGTTGAAACTCCTTCCTCTGGGCTCTGACCTAACCAAGTAACACTTTCTGCCATTCTCAAAAATATTAAAATGACAATGTGATTCAAATTTTAGGTTGGGATGTACTTTAAGGAATGGGCTTTGACTGAGGGTTTTGTTGTTGTTTATTTGTTTTTGTTTTGTTTTGTATCGTGAAGTGACTAGGAAGATATTGCAATGAGAAGTCTAAAATAGTACAACAAAAGCAATAATTGAAAATTTAAAAAATTCGTGTTTATGCTCTACCATGTTTGGATTGATCACATGTTGATTTTTCATATATTGCTAATTTCAACGATAACCCCAGGATGTAGGAATTATTATTAGAAACACTTTACACATAAGGTGGCTTAAAATTAGAGGCATAGGGTATGCTTTCTTACTTTGGGCTGCCCAGCATCTGAACTTTTCTATTTTGGAGAATGCCTTGCCTTATCAGTGAGTCTTGCTGAGAGGCAAAGATCAACTTCCAGTATAGAAGTTGAAAATACCAAATAATTATTCTCTCATATTCCCTGAGTTATGGCACTGGTGTTGGAAGAGCCTTTACCTACAGATGTGCCTGTGCCAGAGTTTAACCGAGAATCTAAAGATAAAAGGAAAGAGGGCCTGTGTTGGTCTCTATTCTGGTGAAAGTAGCAGCAGAAGTCATATCATACAGCACCCAATCTCCAGAGGCAGGAATCCTCGTGGTTCCAGCAGCAGTTCTGGTGCTCAGCGATGTGGGGTTGGGTATGTATACCAAGCATTTGTACAGCTGGTGATGGGAGAGATGCCTTCTTTTGGTCATTCTGTCTTGACTTTCCCCAACCCCTAAGATGGCTCCCTCATCTGTTTGCTCATTGTTTTTGCTCATCCTTTTTGCTCGTTGTTTGCACTTATTGACTGTTTGTTGTTTTTTGCTCATTGTCTGCTCGTTTTTTTTTTAGGAGGCACCAGGAACAGGAACCAAACCTGGGACCTCCCGTCTGGGAGACGGGTGCTCAAGTGTTTGAGCTAGTTTGTTTTTGTTCATTGTCTGCTTGTTGTTTGGTCATTGTCTTGCTCATTGTTTTTGCTTGTTGTGTGCTCATTGTTTTTTCTCGTTGTGTGCTCATTGTTTTTGTTCATTGTTTACTCATTGTTTTTGCTTGATGTCTGATTGTTGTCTGCTAGTTGTTTGTCTTCTTTACACAGGACCTCCCTTGGGGGAGGCAGGTGCTCAACTGTTTGAGCCATATCTTTTAGTATGGTGTTTGGCTGGGTAACCTCCATGCTGGTTCCCAGCCCTCTTGGAGTTTCTGTTGGCCAGATACCTTAAATAAATTTATTTTCCAATTAAATTAGGTAGTGTTAGTTTCTGTTGCTAGAAACTAAGAAATCTGACTGATTTGGTATGTTAAATAAATGCTCTAAAATTACACAAAGGTAAGTGGTATAGCTGGGATTTATGGTCTTATAAATAGCTTATATTGCTATATTGAATGATGAGTGTTAAGGAAAAAGAAAGAATTCTGGATGACCCCGAAAGTTGCTCAATTAGTTGATTTGAGGTAAAATGAATGGAATGGGAGGAATAGCCATTGAGGGGGGGCAACATAATATATTTAATTTTAGAACATATTGAGTTTGAGGTAGCTTCAGGAGAAAATAAGAGAAAACTCTAGAACCCTAGATTCCTTCTGAGAAGACTGGGAGACTTAAGATAAAGGAATAGGGAGGAAAAGCACCTCTGAATACCTACCATTTGCCCCATTGGAGCCATCTGTGAACTGCTTGCTTCCTGTACTTTATAAAGAAAAAGGCGGGCTTATGCACAGGGTTGTCCAGTAAGGAACTCCCCTCTGCAGGGTTATTCTGCCTTTCTTGGCAACTGGAAGAACCTCAAATGCAGCATAGGGCCATGCCAGTAAAGAATCACTCCCTGGAGAGTGAACTATATTTCTTGTGGAGATGAAGTAGTCACCCAACATTGGGCCCTTGGCTATAATTCAGAGACCAGTACAGGATGTATGCATTTTCTGACTTTCAAACAATCAAATACACTGAGGGCAGAACTATAACTTAAAATGGGTTCTGTTATTTAAAATATCCTTTGCAGTCTCCTCTTACTTTCCACTAAAGTGCCTAAGCCTACTGCTACTCACTGATTTATTAAATAACATTAAGTACCTACTCTGTGCCACTAGTGATAAATGGTAATCAAATCAAGACCTGGCCCTGCCTTTGGAAAGGAAATGGTTTAGACAGAAAGGTGAAAGAAAGAGAATGGGGTACAATGAAAGGCTTTCCAATTGAAGAAATGGACGTGTGGTGAGCAAGTTTGCTGATTAAGCCAGGCTTAATGAAAAGGGGCTCACCTGGCTGGGTGTCAATGAAATTGTTGGGGTTGCCTACAGGATTCAAGAATAAATTCAAAATCCTCAAGACTGGGGAATGAACAATGGACTAAAGAAAACATTGGTATTCTATCATAGACTTATTATTATTCTAGCAATGGAAGAACTTTTATCATTGATATAAAGGCAGTGGCTTCCAAAGGTTTTGAGGGATGGGAGAGGGAAGAATAGGTGTAATATGGGGCACTTTGGGGACATTGGAATTGTCCTGCATGACATTGCAAAGACAGTTATAGGACAGTATATATTTTGCCATAACCTACAAAATTGTATGAGACAGAGTGTAAACTATAATGTAAACCATAGTCCACGGTTAGTGGCAATCCTTTAGTATGTGTTCATCAATTGTAACAAATGTAACCATGCTAATGAAAGATTTTGTTAATGTGGGAAAATATTTATGTAATTTAAAGCTTCTTTAAAAATAAAAATTTTAAAAAAATTTTAAAATTGTAAAAAGAATAAAATTCTTCTCACAGGCGTAAAATCCTTGAAAATACAAATCCACAGGTGAAGGACAAAAACTGCCATGTAAATGAGTTTCACTAAAAACAACTGATAACATTAGAATTCTTTCTATTTCAGTGTTTGAGGGGGTGGTCATAGGAATTCAAAGTCAGGAGAGTCAGGGCAAGAAGATGACTGTAACAGGTAAAGAAAGATCTTAAAGATGTGAGATTAGAGAATGTGGCCATTAATGGAGAGAACAAGCAAGAAGGGACATTTTTTCTTTAGGTACTCAAATCTGTTTCATTTATTGAAACCAAAAAGAAAGTTTAAACAATAATGACCAAAGCAAAAAAGCAAAAAATCTAGCTTTGGGTAGTACTTATAATCTGGTAGCATAAAGATCTGAGAATCTATTTTTAAAAAGGTAACATTGGGAGGTGGATGTGGCTCAAGCAATTGGGCTCCCGTCTACCATAGGAGATGGGACCTACCATAGGAGGTCCAGAGTTTGATACCCAGGGCCTCCTGGTGAAGGCAAGCTGGCCCACACAACGAGCTGGCCCACTCAGAGTGCCGCCCTGCACAGGAGTGACAGCCAATGAAGAGAGCTGATGCAGCAAAATGATGCAACAAAAAAAAGAGACAAAGAGTAAAGCCAATAAGAGACTTAGCAGACCAGGGAGCTCAGGTGACACAAGAGAATGATTGCCTCTTTCCCACTCCAGAATTTACCAGGATCGGTTCCCAGAGCCACCTAATGGGAATACAAGCAGACACAGAAGAACACACAGCGAATGGACACAGAGAGCAGACAATAGAGGGATGGGAGAGAAATAAATAAATCTTAAAAAAAAGGTAACACTGAAAAATTAGGTCAAATTAGGATATACACTTCAAGAACAGTACCATTTGAAAACATAACTGCAAGCCACATAAAGATATCCTGTTTTTATAGTTAACATCCCCTATCCCCAGAAAAAATAGAAGGTGTGGGCAAAGATCCTTTCTGCACTCTGTGTTCACAATATGTTCTTTTTAAATGGTTACAATAAGTCCAAAAGAAAAAAAAAAAAGATTTACTTAACTATATTACAAGCATCTTAAATGATGTAATTTTGTCTCATCAGTGAGATAGCTACAATTAAAACAAATTCTCTCTTTTCATTCATAGCTTAATTCAGATAGCATATCTGATAGGTTCTTTTAAAAATTGACTGTTATTGTTCTTTTCTTATTTCAAAATTAATTCATGTTTATAGTACAGCATTAAGAAACTTCAGACGCAGGCAAGAAAGCAAGGCCATTTGTATAGTTCCCCACGGTATCTCCAGTGCCCAATGAGATGTCAGCAGAGGATGCTGAATGCATAAATACAGGTCACTGAGCATCCATAAAACCATCTATGATTTCAATACCAGGAAATGATTGTCATTACTTTCTGGTAACTTTGCCAGTTATGTAACATGTATACACATATGTGTGTGTGTACAAAAGTGTGTACTTATAGCTTGTTTTGCAAAACACCAAGTTAGAGAGTTGTTAAAGGGTATCCATGGGAAAGTCCTGGCAATACTATATGAGGATAAGAATAATACATTAGGACTACTTCCCTTAATGGTCATATGTGACCTGTCCTCATTTGTCCTTAGATAGAATAAATAACTTCTGCAGAATACTTGCTTAACCCCCTATGCCCCTTTTTTAGGTACTCTGATTTCTTGCTCTTATTTATTTATATAAAATAGGTCAAAACATCCCTTTATGTCACAATCAGATTAAAAATGTTTTAATGCACTTTAGCATGTGCCATGGATTTTTCCACCTGAGTAAAATAAGGAAAAATCCAAATGCCTCTTCCTTTTACTAGACTATTCACCAAACGGTCTTTATGTTTTTCTGTTGGTTGCATATAAGGCTCTCCTTCATAAATCTTCCAATCACTGAGAAAGATAACACCACTCTGGGGTTCAGCAATGTTTAGGCAATTGACAATTTTCATTTTCAAGGATTGCAGTTCATCAGTTTAAGTGTCCAGAGAAATAATGAATAAATTATGGTGTATTCACACAATGGCATGCTTGAGCTACATGTAGTAACATGGAAAAATCTCATATGTTGACTTTTGAGAGAAAAATCAAGTTGCAGAATTATATGTACAGTATGATACCATGTTTGTAAAATTTTGAAAGCACCCAAAACCATAATATGCATCTTTTGATAGATACATCCATGTGTAATAAGTCATGAAATATGTATAAGAATGGTAAAGACAATGTCAGGAGATCCGTTTCCTTAGGGATAAAAGGAAATAACACAAAGGGTACAATGGAAGTTGAATTGAAACTGTACTGTTTTGTTAAGCTGAGCGAAGGGTACACAAGTGTCCATATAGTCAAAACCTGTTTTGATGCCTGAAATATTTCTTAATTAAAACAAGCCAGATGATATAATTGACATCTTCAGATACTTGAAAATCTGGCACATCGACAGTGCAGAGTGCCCCAGGAATAGTGGGCAAAGATTATATGAGCAGAAATTTTAGCTTCTTCTTTTAAAAAACCTAACGGGTCATCTAAGATTGAACAGATGTCCCTACATGGCTAAGGAGTAAAACAGAGCTAGGGTCTTCAAGAGTAGCAAATCACAGTGGAAATATAGTTTACTTGTGTCTTTGCCTTCCAAACAAGGAGTTCTCTTCCCTTCCAAATTCTCAGGCTATATCCTGATAAAGCTTTAGTCCTTGAAGGCCTCACTTTGATTTCTCTTCTCTCATGTTGTGCCCTGGAAGCCCCTCAACTCTACTTACGTTCAACTTCATAGACTGGTGTTTTCTGCCCCTTATATCTTTGCCACTGTCATCTAGCACTGCCCAGGATGATAGAACTGCTGCTTGCTCCTGGTGTCCTTCCATTTCCACCTGCACTGTTGTGCCTCCTCTCAGCCCTAAGCACACAGCTGGCACTCCCGTGAGGTTTGGAGTTGACCATGTCTGGAGACATTCAAAGAGCGGTAGATAGAATTCTAGTCATCTCTCAGATAACCTCTGAACATTTATTTCCATATTCATCCTTTCAAGAACTAATTAGTGAGGGCTTGCTTTGTGCAAGGCCCCTAGCTTGTTCAATGTCTAGAGTTCTAAGAGTTATCTTTGTAAACGTGTCTCTGTTTTCATAAACATGGAAATTGAGAGAGAAAGGGAGAAGATACTTATTTTAAGTACACAATAAAGGACAGAAATCAATGATTTGTGGATCCATCCCTCTTAGTCTTATTGCTAAAGACAATACAGGAGTCACAGGAACATTTTAGATAAAGTGGTTAAATTCACGGACTCATAGATGTCTCACCATGGAAAAGACAACAGAGGTCATCTTATTCAAAGACTTCATTCTACAGATGAGGAAACAAAAGCCTAGGGAGGTTTGGTGGCTAACTTACTGCAGGATCTATGGTCAAATATAATATTTTCTTTCCCAACCTTGGAGGCTATGTTCCTAAAAATCCCCATAGTTAGGAGAATTATGCTTGAGGAATGTATGCCCTTAAAAGGAAATTAGACTTTGGGGAGTAAGGTAGTGAGAGAATCTGAGAAATAAAAAGAGCTATCATCATCATTTTATATTTACTAACATAAAGTAATACAGCTACAACTGACATTATTTTATGCTGAACAAATTTGATAATGATGAGTTCTATAAAAATGACTTTTGTTTACTACTTAGAATTCATTTTTACCAACTCTGTAAGTTCTCTCTGTTCAGTATTTTTTAAAATGCCTATTATTTGTATTCCTTTTTGCATATAGTTAAAAATGGATATTTTCCTGTTTCATATCCCCTGGTCTTTACCTTTTGATGCCTTTGACACAATCATTCTTCCCTGTAATTCTCTCTTGACTTGATTTTGTGACAACTCATTTTTTCCCTGATTCTTCTCACCTCTCTGGTAGTTCCTTTTCTCTCCTGCACTTTAAGTGTTCCTGCTCACCAAGATTATAACCTAAATTTTCATCTCTTGGCATGGTTTACTCTCCCTATATAATCACTATTTGATAACTAGGTCTTGTCAAATGAATCTTCGTAATATCTTTCATAAAATTTTTTAAATTATTTATTTATTTAATTCTCCCCCCACCCCCATTGTTTTGGTCTCACTGTGTCTGTTTGTTGTATGCTCATCTTCCTTTAAGGAGGCACTGGGAACCGAACCCAGGACCTCCCATTTGGGAGGGAGGCACCTAATTTCTTGAGCTACCTCTGCTCCCTGCTTGTTGTGACCCTTGTTATGTTTTCCTCTTGTGTCCCTTGTTGCATCATCTTGTGTCAGCTCACCATGCCAGCTGATCATGTCAGCTTGCTCTCTTGCTCATCATCTTTAGGAGGCACCAGAAATTGAACCCGGAACCTCCCATATGGTAGGTGGGAGCTCAATCGCTTGAGCCACATCTGCTTCCCATCTTTCTGGTCTATGATTTCCAATCTATTCCTGCCACTACTGTCGTAATTCAGCATAATACCATCTCTCAATATGGGCCACAATAGTGATCTTTTTATGGTTTGTCACCAGATTTATATATCTCAAATCCATTATCTGCCTTGTGATTTGAGTTATGTTTTCCTTAAGACTGCTTAGAGTTTTTGATGGTTCAATATTGCCTATAGAACACTTTCCATACTCCTCAGCATTGTATCCAAGGCCATCCCTCTCGGCTCTTGTACCCTTTGGTCTAGCTTTAATAATCTGTCTAGTTAATGTTGCCTAATGCTCCAATCTCTTTGGCATCTTCATGCCTTTGCCAACAGATCTCTCTTCTTCAGGAATGTCCTTCACTTTACTCCTTTCACTCTACTTCATTTCCCTTCCTATGTGCTCACCATCTGCTGAGTGAACATCCACTCTTCTTTGAAGACTTTGTTAAACCATTACCTCCTTCTTGAATGTACCATCCCCTATTCCTACCTTCTGGTTGTCTTACACTGCATTGAAAGAGGAGGAGCTTTCTATCAGGAAACTGAAAGCTTCCTTCCATTGGTTACTGTCTTCTCTTTCCCTTCTGACAATTGAGTGTGTCCTTTTAATCAAAGTCCCGTCCCTCTTGCATCTTGTCAAGAACTTCAATCTATTATACCCTCTCTTTCCTGCATTAATTTTATCCTGTCTTCTAAATTATTCCAGTGGCAGTTTGAAGCTTTTTGGACCTCAGAAAATCATGTCCTTAGGGTTAATCCATTCCTGTGTGTGTAAATCTGTTGTAGGTGGGACTGTTTGATTAAATTTCTTCAGTTAAGTGCCTTTGATTAGATTGCATGACATGCGGGGTGTCTTAATCCTCTTATGGGAATCCTTTATAAATGGAGGAATAAAAAGTGACACACACAAAAAAGCATCAGAGACAAAGAAGAACACGGAAGCCGAGAGAAAGAAAGCAAAAATCAGAAACCAAAATCAGTGGAACACAGGAGTTGAGAGGAAGCTACTGTAGCCAAAAGCTGAAAGGAACAAGGTCTGCAGGAGAGGACAGAGATGAGCTGATGCCACCATGTGCTTGACCACCCACAGTTGCAGCTCAGGGAGAAAGGATCTCCTGGTGAGGCCTTGATTTGGACACTTTCACAGCTTCAGAACTGTAAGTTTTTAAATGAATAAATCTCCATTGTAAAGGCCAGCCCATTTCTGGTATATTGCTCCCAGCAGTTTCTAGCAAACTGAAACAATTGCTATCAGCATACAAACATAATCTAGTATTTACAGTCCTAAAAAATAAAACACAACTCTCCATCGATCCTCATACTGTGCCCAACCCTCCCCCCCACCATCCCATATTTCTTTCTCCTTCACAATAAAATGCCATGAAAGAGTTGTCTGCACAAAGTATCTTTACTTTCTCACTTTATGTTCACCCTCTCGTGGATGTTTTATGGGCATTTCACCTTATGTATATCCAAGATTCTGTTTATATTTACTCTGAAAACCTTGCCTTCCTTCAGTCTTCCTATTCTTTGGCACCATCATCCACCTCAGGGCTTGGTCCTGAGCCTGGGAATCCCTCATTATTACTCTTTGTCTCTGTTCCTTTACATCTAATTCAACAATAAGTCCTATCATTTCAGTCCCCTAAATGTATTTCAAGGTAATCCAATTCTCTCTGTATTAGCTGCCAGACTGTAGTCCAAGTTATGTTTATTGTAAACTTAACTAATGTTGTACCTCCAAGCTGATCTGTTTTACCTTCTTTTATGGTCAGCCCATCCCTAACTGATTCTCGACACCGCCACAAAGTTGTATTTCCTGAAACATAAATCCCTCCATGACACTCACTGGCATAAAATCTCTGCACTTTGCATGAAGGCCAAACACATTAGTGCGGCTATCAGCTCCCGCCCACTTCCCCAAGGTCATCTTCCACCAGCATCCCTCGCCTTCCACGATTTAGATTCACTGACTCTTGACACCTAGTGCACACTGATCGCTTTGCTTAGAACCCCACTCTCCCCAGAGAGTCTCTTGACAGACTCCTTTCCCTTGAGTCTTGGCTGAAGTATCACCTCTACAGAGAAACCTTCCCTGATTATTTTAGTCAATCTCTTATTCATTCTTTATCTCAATGTCCTATTTGTCTCATAATTTGTAATTAGATATTTGTTTCTTTTTCACCACTATTTGTCCCTTCTACTTCACTCTCTAAAAGTCTATGCATAGGTGACCAAAATATATCCAGTGCCTCTTAGAGTGCTTGTCAGCCAGTAGCACTAAATAATTATTTGTTAAATAAATTAATGATTTTTGACAGGTATATAAGTGTTTTTATTTAATTGACTAAAAATAGATTGCTTCAAAGGGACATCTGGGATTAAGGAGTGAGGTGTAGAAGATAGCACATGACAACATGGATAAACCTTAAGAGTATTAAATTGAGTGAAAAAAGCCAGACAAAAGGACAAATATTGTATGGTCTCATTGATATCTTCTAAACACAATGAGTAAACTTAGGGAGTTAAACTACAGAGCATAGGTAAGTAGGAGATAGAATATGAATTGAGAAGGGGGAGATGATACTGAATGTATATAGAAGGTTTAATTACAATTATTTGGTAATGGATAGAATTGATGATAGTACATTATAATAAGTATAACATTGCTGATTTGTAAATGTGATTGTGGCTAAAAGGAGTTATCTAGGGTAGTTAATGTTAATTGAAAAAGAACTAGAGGATAGTCTAAAGACTGTATAACAGTGATTTTCAAGTAGAGGAGGATTTTGATTAACAATATAAATACAAGAATGTTCTTCTACTACAAGGTGTTATAAGAATATGGTGATAGATGGGAAATACAACTAATGCACTTACAAACTGTAATTAATAGTGATATTGTAATATTTTTGTAGCAAAGGCAAAGAAGGTAGTACATTAATGCTGAAGGTCAAAAAAAAGAATATGGGGTTTAATATGATATATGAATATAATTAAGCATTTTTCCTCATTTTTTCATTAATAGGGAGACCTTGGGTATGTCATTTATCCAATCCATGCTTATTTATGTATCTTTATGAACTCTGGAGAAACGACTGAGTTTGTTTTTAGGATTAAATAAAATAAATGTGCCTGGACAGAATTTTTTAAATTAATGCTTCCATCATGTTAAGCTGCTTTTTGTCAGTTATTTTATTTTTTGAAGTTATAAAGTTTACTTTTTAAAAAAGGTAGCAGCAAGTTGGAATAAATTTTCACTTCAAAGTCAGCAATTCCTTAAGAAACAGTCTCTGGCAGTCCTGGCCTATTATACCATACCTACTCTAGCTTACTTTGGCACATTAGAAGCTCTTCTTACTGACATTTTGCATAAGAATAAAATAGAAAGTGGCTTGGAATTATGAAGACCTAAAGTCTGACACTTAAAAATTCATCCTTGGAAGAAATAATATCCTGATTGTCTTTGTGCTAAAAGATTATTTTTTAACATTGTTTTTCATTTTGAATATTTAGCACATTGGCAAATGATAGATGGGGTCTAAAACTAGATAACTTTATGAAAAAGTTAAAGGTATATATTGAGATATCTTGCAGTTACCTCTGTCCCCATCCCTCCCTTTCATTATAGGAAACTATATGTCTTAAATTCCTAAATATTCCTCTGGTATCCGCTTAATAAAAACAAGTAAATGTAAATACACATTTTTATTTGCCTCCTTTTTATTCAAAATATGTTATATCCATTTCTTTTCATCTTATAATTTTCTCTTAATAGTATATTTTAGAGATCCTTATATATTAGTGTTCAGAGATTAGCCGCATTCTTTTTCACAGCAGTATAATATTCCTTTCTAAGTACTATATAAGTTTTATTTAACCAGTATCCTATAGACTGATATTTTGGTTGCTTCCAAACTTTTGCAATGAATATCTCTACAAATATTGGGGAAACTCCCAGAGTCAAACTGATTAGCATAGCATAAATTAGTTTTAAAATTTTTACAAATATTGCCAAACAATTTGATAGTACCTTTTATTCCTACAGCCTTTACAGTAGAATATATCACTAAACTTTTGTGCTTTTTCTATTTTAGTGGGAAAGTAATATGATACTCTAATGTATTTTCATTGGAATTTATTGTAAGTATGGTTGAGCATCTAATCAATACATGTTTTTTCTGTGAACTGACTGTTCATGTTCTTTGCATATTTTTTCTTTGGTTATTCTGATTTGTTTATTCTTCCATATAAACTTCAGATTAAGTTTGTATACCTCCAGGAAAAAAAAGTTTGTGTTTTTGTTTGGATTGCATTAAACGTATCAATCAATTAAGAAAGAATAGGCTGGGAAGCAGACTTGGCCCAATGGATAGGGCGTCCGCCTACCACATGGGAGGCCCATGGTTCAAACCCGGGGCCTCCTTGACCCATGTGGAGCTGGCCCATGTGCAGTGCTGATGCATGCAAGGAGTGCCCTGCCATGCAGGGGTGTCCCCCGCGTAGGGGAGCCCAACATGCAAGGAGTGCACCCCGGAAGGAGGGCTGCCCAGCGCAAAAGAAAGAGCAGCCTGCCCAAGAATGGCACTGCACACACGGAGAGCTGACACAACAAGATGAGGCAACAAAAAGAAACATAGTTTCCCGGCGCCATTGATAAGGATAGAAACGGTCACAGAACACTCAACAAATGGACACAGAGAGCAGACAACTGGGGCGGGGGGTGGGGGGTGGGGGGAAGTGGGGGGAGGGGAGAGAAATAAAAAATAATATATATTAAAAAAAAGAGAAAGAACAGGCATTCAACAAAAAGTTTTTCCTATTTCAGAACTTGAGAAATCTTTCCAATTTATTTAAGTTCACATTATGTGTCCTTCAAGTGAGTTTTTCACCTTTTTTCCTATAGGTTTAATATATTTATAGATGAATTTCTCAAAGATATGCTATCTCATTGTTTCTTATATATATGAAAGCCATAAAAATAGAAATACACAGATAAATTTTTAACCCACATTAAATAATTAATTCTCTCATGTTTATTGTAGTCTAGTTGATTCCCTTGAAATTGCAGGTAATCAAATATTATATGTAAATAATGAAGTAATCATCTCTTTATGATTTCTATCTCCAATTTTTTTTCTTTTCTAATTTCATTGGTGTCCTAGTTTGCCACAGGGTTACCAATGCAAAGTGCCAGAAATGAGTTGGCTTTTATAATGGGAATTTTATTTAGGGTAAATGCTTATAGTTCCCAGGCCATAACATGTACCAATCAAGGCATCAGAAAAGATATTTTCTCACCAAAGTCCTGGGGTCCTGCCATGTGGGGAAGCAAGATGGTGGCTGATCTAGACTGAGGTTCCTTCCTTCCCCTCCAGGCTCATCATCTCCAGAAGCCCAACTGTGCATGATCAGAAATATGGCTTGTCTCCTTCTGGGACTCCTTTCTTGGCCTCTCAGGACTGCAGCTATGGACACACCTGAAGTACTCTTTCTCATGTGGCAAGGTAAAAAATGATGACTTCCTTTCTCTGGGTCTCTTCTGTGTCTCCATTTATATCAGTTCCAGTAGGAGGGCAGGAGACCAAACCTGAGTCACACATCACTGATGTAGTCCAATCCAAAGGGCCATACTCCAGGAACGAATTAGTTCAAAGAACGTAATCTTTTCCTTTCTGGAATTCATAAAATAACTTCAGATTGACACAATTGGTGAATACTTCTCATATAATATTTAATAATAGTGGTGTTAGAGGGTAGGATCAAGAATTGTGTTCCTGACTTTAATGGAAATCCAGAGTTCCCCATTAACTATGATGATGGTAGATCATCGTGTCAGAGATGAGTTTCTGCAAAGATAGAATTACCATGCTATGGTAATAAACAACTGAAAATTCTCAGTGATGTGAATGAATTTTATTCTAACTTGTTGAATACATTGTTTAGATTCTCTCTAGCCTTATTTTTTGTTTGCTTGATCTGTCTAAGATTGAGGGAAGTCAACTGAAGCCTCCTATGGTTCTAGCCTTCTTCCTTAACTAATAGACCTCATAATGATCTGGATGGACAGACCTACATTTAGAATTTTAAGACTGCTGAGCTCCGTGCATTAAATGTGTTGGCAAACAGGGGCTCTCTTGTTCAGATATAAGAAAAATACTAGTTGTTCAATATAATCCAATTTCCTCTCTGAGACTGTCTATCTAAAAGATGGTTAGGAAAGGTTATAGCCTATGGATTTCCTTAGTAGAAAATTCACAACCACATGAAGGACATTGGTCACTACTCCAATGAAAAATAATTTGTAATTTTCTAGGTCTTTGAAATGACCAATCACTCTAAAAATTGTCTTTTAATGATCTGATAGCAATAGTTTTTGAGGGCATTGCTTTTATATTCAATTTTAGCCCGGGCATTACAGGATATATATATATATATAAGAGTATATATATATATATATATTTATTTATTTATTTATATATTATATATATAAATATTTATATATAAAGGATAAGATTATTTTATTTAAATGCTTTGGAGGTATTAACTCTTTGAATCCTCAGGCAACAATATTAGTTAAGCACTATTATTATGCTCAATACATGGCTAAGAACATTCTCATTTTACAGTTAAGAAACTGAGGTGAAGAGTGACAAAGGAGCATGTCGAAGATATATCATTAAGTTTAAAAACAGCCAAAATGTAGAATAGGGTGGATTTTATTATTATATTATATAAATGCACATATATACACACACACATACACACACATGTGTGTATGAGTGTGTAGCATTTTGGTATTATTTATGAATTCCAAAAATAGATAATTATGTTTGCAAACTGTTCTGTTCCTCTGGGCATATTAGATTGCGTTAACTTCAGAAGTTTCATTTTTACTTTATTAAATTATGATTAGGGCTGTGATTGGGCCACATCAGTATGATGTTGAGTCCCTGCTACCTTGGTGGGAGGGGACTCATAGAGAAAACAGAGGAGGGTTAGAATTTTTTGATGCTGGAGGCCCAGGAAGTAAACACACAGAACACAGAGAAATAGAGATGGCTCCCTAGACAATGCAGAGGCCCCTGGGAAGAAAGAGTCTGATAGTCTACAACTGACCTTGTGGAGAGACCACAGCAGTTGAGTCCAGAGAAAAACAAGTCCCAGGAGAGAGAGGAGATTTATCCCAGCCTATAGCTGATATTGGAAGGAGTTGAAATCATGGAGACTTAAGAGGAAGAGCAAAGCTGGCCATCTTGCTCCAACACGTGGCAACAGAGTGAGCAAAGTAACTTAAACTTTATGGCCTGGTAACTGAAAGCTTCTACCTCAAATAAATACCTTTTATAAAAACCAGCAGATTTCTGGTATTTTGCACTAGCACCCCCTTGACTAATTAATACAAAGTGTACATAAATTTTTGAAGAATACATAAGAAACAGTACTTGTAGCTACTTCTAGAATATAGCTAATATGGAGTGGGGAGAAGAGACTTACTTTTTACTATATATCTTTTCAGTTCTATTTCAATTATTGCTTTTATCATAAAAACATGATAAATATGAGGTTACTAAATCATAACAAATTTTGGTACCAGGTATGGTTTTTGAGAAAGATAATCTTAAAGATGAGACTTCTGAGATGGTTCTGGGGATCTTGGAATTGGTTCCCTAATCTGATTACATCAAAAGGTGGTAATGACTCTATTTCCAATGATCAAGATGGCACTGATATTCCATGGCATGAACTGGCAATAGAGATATGCAAAATATTGCCACTGGTTATTCCTACTCAGATGCTTATAAGATGCAAGGCTCTGGGTGACAGTGTATTTAATACCTTAACAGATTTGTAGAGTGAAAGAGTGAAATGATTTGGGCTGGTTGTTCCTAAATAAGTTGGATACTATTAAAGAAAAGAATAATAAAGGATGAGTCAAAGCTTTAAATTGCCAGCTCAAGTGTTGCATGAAGGACATGAAATTTTCTATGTATGCACTGGAAAAAATTTCTTATTTCATGTAACTATAGACTTGCGATTTCTGAAAGCTAGTCCCAGAGTCTCATTTTGCAAGTGGTTAAATTCAAACATAAATTGATTTCTCAACCTTGCAGCGTGTTTGCTATTAAAGAAAAGACATTAATTAGGAAGAAATGGGATCCTTAAAATTGGAATAGGGACATATGGACAGATAATGATGTCAGTGAGATTCTGCTGAGTTTTCCTTGCCAGATATACCTGTATGAGTCTGTCCTGAGGAATCAGCCATCCAGCCTCCACCTCAAATGATTAACCCTACTGTGCCTGTTAAATCTGTAATGGCCTCCCCCAAGACAATAGCTCTCACACCTCCACCTGAAGAAATTAGTACTGTTTCACAAGATGAAACTCTAATGGAATTCCCTGAAGAGGCTGGCTTGCAAGACACTGCTAATTCCTCTCATGACTCACCTCCACAACCATTCTTTGCTTTCAGATCTCTAACTAGTCCCAAAGGACCCCCAAAACTGAGATTCAAATATGATCTATTAGGATCCATTCCAAAAAAAAAAAACCTGCATGATTTTTCCAATTTCTATATAGAAAAATCAGAGGAATATGTTTGATAACAGATATTTAGAGTGTAGAATAATGGTAGAAGGAATGCAATGTTGGGTCAGGCTGTGTCTATTGATATGAGCCCACTAAGAAAAATTCTTGATGCAATGTTTTAGTGTGAGGGGTTAGAAAGGGTGCTAATAGTTTGTTCAGTTGTTTGGCTGAAGCATGGACCGAAAACTAGCTTATGTTGCCTGAAGTCAAAATAGCAGAACTTCTCTGGTATAATACAGATGAGGAATCCAAAGGCTTAGAGAGATTTAATGTTGAGTATATTAACCACAGAAGACCCACTCACCCACCCCAATAATGTCTAGATGACACATTATTCCTGTGAGGAATACATTTGTGAGAGCAGCTCCATCATCCCCTAAGTGTTCTGTGTTCACTCTTCTCCATAGGTGAGATATTACTGTGGGAAATGCTGCCACTGTACTTGAATCCTTAAATACAATGGGGGTGATGAGATCCTAGGTTGGCAAAGGCTAAGTGGCAACACTTAATTGCCAAAGACAAGCTGTGTATGGCACCATAATAGACCATAAAGTCAGAGCAGTAATCAAAATGCTCTGACTAGCAGAGACTTATGGTGCTGGCTAGCCAGTCATAGAATACCAAAAAGTGAAAGAGATGAGAAATCTACTACATTCTTACTTGATCTGTATAAGCACAAGTGTTCTAGGGCAAATGAAAAAAAGTTCTACTAACTATAATCACAAAAACAAAGAATCACAGTCCCTCAGTCAATTTCTAGATTTGAGACAGTTTACAGACCCATAATCCCTTGACTGAATGGAAGGCTGGGTTACCTGCAAGAAAAACCCAGCTATACTATCAAAAATTTATATTTTTAATCTTCTTTACAGCTTTTCCCAAAGGAACTTACAGCCTTTACCAGAGAAACTATGCACTGTGGAAAAGGAAATGATAAAAAATTTCAGGATTCTTAGACTCTGATTCAGAAATGACTTTAATTCCAGGAACACTGAAACATGACTGTGGTCCACCAGAGTAGGGGCTTATGGAGTTCAGATATCAATAGCTCCATGGGTCCAGCGGGTTCCCAGAACCATTCTATGATCTTTTCCCCAGTTCCAGAATGTATAATTGAAATAGATATAGTCAGAAATTGACAGTCCCAACACTGGTCCCTGACTTGTGGAGTGAGGGCTTGTAGTACAAAAGGCCAAATAAAAGCCCCTAGATCCCCCTCTACCTAGCAAAATAGTCAACTAATAGAAATACCACATTCCTAGAGGGATTACAGAGATTACTGCCTATATCAAGAACTTGGAAGTTTCAGGGATGGTGATTCCCACCACATCCTCATTCAACTCTCCTATTTGGCTGTGAAGAAAACTGATGGATCTTGGAGGATGACCAGGTGATGACTCCAATTGCAGCTATTGTTCCAGGTGTAGTATCATTATGTGAGCAAATGAACACATCCCCTGGTACCCGGTATACAGTTACTGATGTGACAAATGCTTTTTTGTAATACCAGTTACTTAAGACCACCAGAAACAGTTTGCTTTTAGCTGGCAAGGCCAGCAATACATTGTCACTGTCCCGCCTCAGGGGTATAGACATACCTCATTTTATTGTACTTCACTTTACTGCCCTTTGCAGATATTTCGTTTTTTACAAATTGAGGGTTTGTGCCAGTCCTGCATTAAGCAAGCCTACTGGTGCTATTTTTCCAGCAGCATGTGCTCACTTCACGTCTCTGTGTCACATTTTAATTAAGGTATATACATTGATTTTTTAAGGCATACCGCTATTGCACATTAAATAGACTATATTATACTGTTTGTTAACATAACCATCATATGTGCTGGGAAACCAGAAACTTCATGGGACTCATGTTATTGCCATATTATTTTTATTGCTATGGTCTAGAACCAAACCTGCAATATCTCCAAGGTATGCCTGTATATCAACCCAAGTTATAATTACTCTGTAGGGACCTTGATTGCCTTTCTCTTCCACAAGATATCACATTGGGCCTTTGTATAATGACATTATGCTGATTGGACCAGAAAGCAAGAAGTAGCAACTACTCTAGACTTATTGGTAAGTCATTTGTGTGTCAGAAAGCAGAAGGTAAGTCCAACAAAAATTCAGGGGCCTTCCACCTCAGTGAAATTTCTAGTTGTCCAGTGGTATGGGTCATGTTGAGATACCCGTTTTAAGGTGAAGGATAAGCTGCTGCATCTAGGGTCTCCTATGAACAACAAAAAAGAAGCACAATGCTGAGCTGGCCTCTTTGGATTAGGGAGGCAAAATATTCCTCAATTGTGTGGGCCCATTTACCAAGTGACCTGAAAAGCTGCTGTGTTTCAAGTGAGGACCAGAACAAGAGGAGGCTCTACAAAAAGTTCAGGCTGCTGTGGTGCTGAAAGACTCAGTGGAAAATAGAGATGCTGTTAGGAATCTTTGGGAGGCCCCTATGGGATAATCACAGAGCAGAACTTTAGGATATTGGAGGAAAGCTCTGCCATCCTCTGCAGATAACTTTAGAGAAAAAGCATTTGGATTATTAATAGGCCTTAGTAGAGACCAAATGCTACAATATGAACCATCAAATTACTATGAGAACTGAGTGACCCATCATGAACAGGGTGTTGTCTGACCCACTAAGCAATAAAGTTGAGTATGCACAACAGCATTGTATCATGAAATGGAATTGCTTTATCTTAGATCAGACTCAAGCAGGCAGTGAAAACACAAGTAAGTTACATGAGGAAGTGTCCCAAATGCCCATGATACCCGCTTCTACCACATTACTTATCTTTCCCAGACCACAGCTCTTGGAGAGCTCCCTATGATTAGTCAACTGAAGAAGAAAAATCACAAACCTAGTTTACAGGCCATTCTGCATGATATATAGATACCACCCAAAAGTGGACAGCTCTGACATTACATTCTTTCGGGGGGATATCATTTAAGGAAATTGGCTAAGGGAAGGCCTCCCAGTGGACAGAAATTTGGGCAGTGCACCTGGTTTTCCCTTTTCCTTGGAAAGGCAAATGGCTGGAGATGTGTTTGTACACTGACTCATGGACTGCCACCAATGATTTGGCTGGCTATTCAGAGACTTGGGAGGAACATGATTGGGAAAATGATGATAAAGAGTTCTGAGGTTGCGATATGTGGATAGATCTTTTTGAATAGTTGAAAAACCTGAAGATATTTGTGTCCCATGGGAATGCTTACCAGAAGATGTCCTCATCAGAACAGGATTTTAATAATCAAATGGATAGGATTTATGGATACTAGTTGGCCTCTTTCCCTGATCATAATTTTAATGCCTAATAGGCTCATGGACGAAGTGACTTTGGTGGTAGGAATTGAGGTTATGCAATGGCTTAGAAACATGGACTTACTCATCATGGCTGATCTGACTACAGCCATGGTGCAGGACCCAATCTGCTAGCAGCAGAGACCAGCACCATTCCCCATGGTGCTCAGCCTGCTACCTGGTAGCAAGCTGATTACATCAAACCACATCCATCATGGAAGCAGCATTTTGTTCTTACTGCAATAGACATATACTCCAGATATGGATATGCCTTCCCTGCTTGCAATGTTTTTGCCAAAACTATGTGTGAATTTACAGGGTGCCTTATACACTCTGATGGTATTTCATACATCATTACTTCTGCACAGGTCCAGGAATCAAGGAATGTAAATGAGAGTGGCACCATTACTGCTAGTGATCCACCAGAAAAATCTTTGCTTCCCATCCCAGCAACCCTGTACTCTGCTAACCTACAGGTCTTAATTCTAAAGGGAGGAATACACCCAACAGGAGACAAAGCAATTATTCCATTGAACTGGAAGTTAAGACTGCCACCTGGCCACTGGGAGCTCCTTTTGCCTCTAAATCAAAAGGCAAAGAAGGGAAGTACTGTAATAGCTAGGGTGATTGATCCTGGTTATCAAGAAGAAATAGGACTGCTACTACACATTGGAGGTAAAGAAGTATATTCCCGGAATACAGATGATCCTTTAGGGTGTCTCTTAGTGCTACCATACCCTGTGATTAAAGTCAGTAGAAAACTATAACAACCCAATCCAGGCAAGGCTATTAATGTCTCAGAACCTTCAGGAATGAAGGTTTGGGTCCCCACACCAGGCTGTGGTCCTTACTGAAGGTAAAGGGAATATGAAATGGGCAGTAGAAGAAGGCAATTATGAATATGAGCTATGGCCACACGACCAGTTACAGAAACAAGGACTGTAATTGTTATGGGTGTTTCTTCCTTTTTTGTTATGAATATGTATATATACAAAGGTAAATATCTTTGTTTTCTTCCCTATCTTATCCCCTTACAACATAACTTGTATTAACTTTATTCATGATATTTAACTGACATGATATCATATTTAAGTGTGAATATTACCCAAAGTCTTGCATCCTCTTCCGGGTAAAGAGTTAGTACATCTTTGGTTGTACATCAAAGAGTGGAATTATGGTAAGCAAAGTATGACTGTTTTATTTAGAGATTAAATATGGCTTATGGAGATGTGTAAGAGTTCCGGGTTCACAAGGGATGGGCTCTGATGGTTTAGTTCATGTGTCAACTTGGCTAGGTTATGGTGTCCAGTTGTTTGGTCAAGCAAACACTGGCCTGATTGCTACTATGAGGATATTTTATAGATTTAAATCATTAGTCTGTTGATTGCATCTATGGCCAATGACCAATTACCTCTTGAAGGAAATTGCCTTCAACAATGAGAAAAGTCTCATCCAATCAGTTCAAGGTCTTCAAGGGAGAACTGATGATTTCAGCAGTCAGAAACATTTCTATCTCTTCTTCAGTCAGCCAGTCTCTTTTGGGGAATTCATTGAAAACTTCGCCAGAGTTTCCAAATTGTGGCCTATGATATTTGGACTTTTCAATCTCCATGGTGCCTTGAGCAAATTCTAGTACTAAATCTCATAATACTTACATATTATATATGTATATTTATGTAAATAAAAAGATAAAAAATATATATAAATATATAGAGAGGAGTGAATGTATATCCTGCCAGTTATGTTTCCCTGGGGAGCCCTGACTAATACATATCAAAAATTTAAATGCAAAGTTCATGGAAAGTTGTGTTACTGATACTGCTAAATTCTTCATCATTTCTTATAGGCTATATATCTTCCACCCAAAATAGGTACAGTTTTCATGATCAGAAAAGAAATGGTTTTTAAAAATGAAAAAAGAGGATTTCAATCCAAAATAGTGAGCCCACAAAAAGGGAATCTAATACTAATCAATAAACCCAGGCCGCATTCTCAAATGCTTTCTTTCCCAACCCTCATGTGTGCACATGTGCACAATTCTGGAGCTTAAGAAATTAATCTCAGTCAAAAGTATCTCTTAACAAGATAGCTGATTTGACCTTAGGTCTTTGGGTACAGCTGTAAAATATGTAAAAATATATACCTTGATAGCCTCTATAGTTATGGCCCCTGAGCACTGTCCTCTCTGATGTTCAGGTCTGCAGTCAGCCTAGAGAACATCCACCTCCTCCCCACAGGCTTCTTTCCCCCTGCCAGGAGCCAACATGTCTGCCTCTGTTCACATGGATAGAAAAGTTCCCTTCAGTGGATTCCAGAAAGGAAACAGAATGACTCTAAACCTGCCCAATGCCAAAAAAGCATTAACTGTAGACTTTTCCAGAACCAGTTCCAAAGTAGGGACTTTCAAGTATTTGATTTATGATCCTTCCTCTCTTGTGTCCCACGATGTTCTTTTGGGAAAGTTTTTGAGACTATTCCTCAGGACATTTCTCCTCCCCATCCTTAGGACTCATGACCAGATAGAATTATTAAATTTTACGTTATTAATTTTTTATTTGTTAATTCCCAGTACCGTAAATTTTAAACAAGACTTGGATGCTTTTGATTATAGTATTACATCTGTGATTAGAGTAATGTTTCACTTTTGATTGGGGGGGGGCACTTGGAACTAAGAGTGGTTCACCAACTTAATTAATCTCGTTGACTATTTCCCAATTTCTGTAATCCTTGACTTTTTCTTCATTTATAGGATTCTTCTTAAGTCAAATCTCTTTGGAGACTGCCATAGCAAGAGATCTAGATGAGAATATTTGCAATTTTAAATTATTATAGAAGGCCCTGAGTAAATGGAGTTCTGACAAGAAGTGCCAATTCCATTTCTGGTACTATGCCTACATGGTCTGTAGGCTTAACTTCTCCAAGAGTAAGACAACATCACCTTTGGGACTAGACAGGGTTTATTCAACCCACAGTTATGTTTTCTACTCCCAGTGCTCTGGAAAGCATTTTTGAAATTTTGTTTTCCATATTAGCATTTTCCATGTGCATTCTATTGGTTTTATTTTCATTTCCTTGGTAGACATCTTTCAGAAAAATGGATCTCCAACTTTTCCTTTCCCTTTTTTCACTTTTTATTTTATACAGTGTTTAAATTATATAAGATTAGAAAGGCTATTTAAGCAAAAAATAAAAAAAAAAAGAAAAAGAAAAAAGAAAAAGTCACCCATAATTCCACTATCCAGAGATAATTGTGGCTACTATCCTCATTTTAGAGCACAGTGAAAAATGGAGGTTGGTTTTCTCTCCTTTCCAAATCTATGGCTGCACATAATGGATGCCTCTCCAAAGATAACTCTATTCAAAAGAAATTATTCTAAAGTATTTCATTTCTAAATATAGACTATAGCATCTGAAATTTTACTAAATGCAAGGATGGCATCATATAAACAGGTATCCAAACCTCTTATGCCATATTCATGAAAGTGCTTGTCTGTTTGAGGATGTGCTATTCTTATCTTTTTATATCATGTTTTGCCTGAATTTTATTTGTCCTTTCTACGTGATCCAGCCAGCCATACTGCCTGTGTAAATACAACTCCAGCTTTTTTCCTTTTGATACTCAGAAATTCATCTTCAACATTTTTGATCAGTGTGCAGTGCATTAAATACTACAGCAGATGGTGCTTTTTGATGATGTGTTTCTACATGAAGCAAATTTTGTCCTGTATGCTGCATTATCAAAAAATCAAACATGTAATTATGCAAATATGTATGCCTTTATAATAATCAAGTTTTATTGTAAATGGTTGATGCACATCAATTTGATCCTGTAGTGCTGTTTTAAGTGCTGTTTAAGTGGCTTTTCAGTGTACCCAGAGGCAACACAAATGCATCTCTGGAATATTAATAAAATCCTGAATCTTTGAGACCCCAACTGGAATCTCATTGCTTGTACTGATTGAAATGAAATGCTAATCCTTTCCTTTAAAAAAAATCCCCTTTGTTATTTAAAACACTGATATTAGTATGATATGAAGGGCCATTTTATTTTAAATTGTATTTTAATGTAGTTGTTAAAATAATGCCCAATCATACTATATTCAGTCTTCACAATGTAAATTTGATGAGACACGAATCCAATCATTTTGCAACAATGAATGCAGTCATGTATTTTAACCAGTCCGGTTTTTCTAATTCCGTAAATTTCTATTGCCAGTGGCTATTTACCGGTTTCACTTTTGGATGCATTAGCTGTCCTTTGTGGGGATATGTATTGTGAATATTCATTGTAGAAACAACTGACTTTAAAAAAAAAAAAAGATTCTTTAAGTTGAATTCCTAAGAGCATTTTCAAGCAGGATTATAACATAGAGACTGGAATTTATTACTGAACAGAATCTGGGTGTTATACATTGGATTGTTTCATTGATTCATAATAGTGCCCACCCGCTTCTCTCCCAAATACAAACACTCTCACACATTCTGTTGTGGTTAAACTAAACAGATGGACTGTGGATACTGATAATCTATGATTGTAAATTATTTTTGCTTGTTTGTTCCTCTTGAAGAGAAATAAAAGGATGAGAAAAGCAGAATACAAAAGAAAGAGCTTTAAAGGGTGGAAAATAACCACGTAATTTCCTCTTCCTAATTCCAGTTCTCCTTCCCTTTATATTCACTTTGTTTATTGGGTTTTCTATAATTATGGATTATGTTTTCAATGGCTGCCACTCCCTCACAAGAGGAAATGTGCGCTTTTTTCTTTTTTGGCCTCATGCCTAGTTTTCCCTGCACTATCTCCTTCATCACACCGAAGTGCATTCCTTTCTTAGTCATTTGATGTTTGCTTTCTTTTTTACCTATTGTTCATACAGTGCCTTAAATCTTTGGCTATTTTTATCCTTATGCAAATCTCTCTATGTCACAGTCCCTCTGGCAATATTGTCCCTCCTGTCCTGAACTTTTTGGCCTCCTTATAAATTGTATTCACTGTGTCCTCCTTATTTTGACCACTTTGGGTGGCACTTGTTTGTTGTCCTATCTACTGTGTGCATTTCAGTCCCAAGTTATATCATTTCATCTTCTTCAATTTTTTTGTCTCCCTTTACCCATTTCTGTGACTTGTCAAGATCAAGCTACATATAGACAGAGAATTTTTTTCGAACAGCATGGTTGATTGAATTCTCTTTTATTGCTTGGATGTTTATCTATACCCACATGTTGAAATAAAATCTCAAGGACTCATATCTGAATATTTAAAAATAATTTTAATAATGCACTTATCACTTTCTGAGAAACTTTATGAGCTTAAAACTTCCTTATAATTGCTCATAGATATCAATTGTCCACATTCAATTTACTTCCTCCAGTCCACATGAAATCTATTGTTGGTGGTTGAAATTGTGCTTTTTGGGTAAATCATCAAAAATGCTATGGACTTACTTAGTGTTAACTCTAGTGAGATTTTTCAGTATAAAAATGGCATGGGCCCAGAGCTAATCCTTATGGTTTCCTCCTCCCTCCCCAATCAGAACCCTAGTGAAGGCTCCTGAAATCAACAGGACCTGAGCTGACATTTATGTTTGAGTGGTAATTATATCAGGGATTTTACTAATTACTAATTGGTATAAGTGGGTTAGGTATGGACTGAAGATTCCTGGAAAAACTCATATCGGTAAACTGTGTATGATTAAAAAATTACTTCATTCAGATTTCAAAACCTTATTGGTCACTTTTACAGAAACACAGAAACAAGAACCAATTAGTTTTTTCTTTCCCAATAACCACAGTTGTTTTTGCAAGGAGGGATTCATGTATGATCTGAAGTATATGTTGATGTTTCAATCAATCCACTTAATCCTTATCAGGAAAATAAATATTATCCCTGGTCTTTTGATTGCTTTTTAATATGCAAATACAATGCAATATTTTTTCCAGCTTCTGAATTTAACTTTAGATGACATGACATTTCAAACTCAGTTTAGAGATAAAAACACGGCAGTAATATACACAACTGTAGCATTGATTTTAATAGAGTAACAAGAAATGTAGTCACATATTCTGGTTAAGTTTCCCCAGCAGAAATTGCTTCTGCATCAGAGCCTATTACACATGCAATTCACTAAGGTCTTATGGGTGACAAAGCTTTAATTAGCGTCACATTGTTTTCTAATGTGATTTTGCACTTGTAAAAACAGGATTAGGAATCAAAATATGCTTTTATAAATGCCAATTTTAATTGCATTACTGATGGTCTGCAGGTCTTTAAGCACCCCACACAGCTTCTCTCATAATACCTCTCTATTTGAAGGATTAAGTGTGAAACATAAAGAAAAGATGACATATATTGTCTAATAAAAGACCTTTAAATCAGAAAAGGAAACAGTCATTTATGGTATACAATACTTCATCCAATGTCAGTATCTTCTGCAGCATGCCCCCACAGCACTGAGTGACCGTAAAATAGTTAATGCTTAGTAACTGTCTGCTGGTTTATTCCATATCGGGAAAATTAGCGCAGCAGTGCACGATGAGAGTACCTGCTCGAATACAAGCCTGAAGCCTGCTGTCTTCTTCCTAGGACCTCCTTTAAAAGACAACTGCATTTTCTTTTTCCATTTAATTTCTTGCCACTATTTGTTTTGATTTTGTGTTGGTTGTTGTTATGTGTGATTCCCTCTCCTCCCTCCCACCCCAAAGGGAGATATTTAAGGAAGTCATCTTCTTTTACTCAAAGAATTTCTTCTAGTACGTTTGATACTTGAATTAAAGTTTTGCTTGAAAAATCATCCTATTTCATTGTCACATCTTATTACAGCAGGATAGCGTAGGTATCTAAGAAGGAAAGGAGCAGAAAACCTAACGAGCCACACAAACAGAATGTGAGGCAGTGGCCTGCTGACTTGCACAGGCTGAGGCAATGGCCTGTAGGCTTACATCAGACTGCTGACTCACCCAGGCAAGTTAGGAAGGGGCTTACCACACACACCCAAGGGCTGCATTATCAGAAGGCAGAATAGGGAATGGGGAGGAAGGGCTCCATTACCACTCCCCACCCACTTTCAGATTACCTCATGTCTAGTGAACAGTGACCAGGGGCCAATCACTGCCGGCCACATGCCCTGCAGATCTAGAAGACAGCAGCCGGAAGTCAATCATCACCCTAACCCCCTAAGAGACTCAAATCACCCAATAAATAGAGTGCCCCTGCTTTGTCTCAAATTTGCCAATCAGTGCAGACCCTGGAGTCCTGTTCCCCCATAAAACAGGTGACCCCAGGACAGAACTCACAACTCTCTCCCTTGAGAATGCCCACTTACCATTCTGAAGGTGTGCTTTCTTTCTCTTACTTTACCCCCCAATAAATTCTTTGCTTGCCTGATTAACTGGTGGCTCATCCTTGAATTATTTCTCAGGACAAAGCCAAGAACCTAGAAACCAACTCTGATAATATCTTGACAGAGAGAGTAATAGATCTGTGCTCGCTCACTTGCACCAGACAGGGGTAAGCAACAATTTTCGCTCACCATTTAAACAGAGGTGGATCTAAAGACACAGTGGGGTTAAACAATTTACCAAAAGTTAGCCAACATTTTGGTTGGTGAAATAAGACTCAAGCTTGTATTTCTACTTCCCAGCTTGCAGCTATAATTAATAGACCTGAGAAACATAACTTGATACCATATGAAGTGTTGTTGTTTAAAAAAAAAATCTTGCTTTTGTTTTGTTTTGTTTTTGTAGATGAAGTAAATAAATAGTGTATCTAAGTTTTTCTTATTTCAAGAGAGGTTGAAGCTGAAATGATCTTAGTTGAAAGTGACAGTTTTAATTTTGAAATGTTGCCTCTGTGCCACAAATGAAATGATTATTTGGAAAACTGATTCTTATTCTATAGCAGCTCTACACAGTCACCACTCTTTCCATAAAAAGCATTTGAGCCCATTTAGCTATTTGCTTGAATCAGTGGGAAGAGACTATATTTTATATACCAATATAAATATAATTGTATTATTTGTTGTTTGAGTTTTAAAATTTAAAGTTCTTTATATTTTGGGTTATTTCCTTTAGTTTTTCATTTTGAAAACTGTCAAACCAACAGACAGTTTGCAAGAATAGTAAAATGGATTTGACTGTTTTTAAAGCTTGACTTTCTTGAAGGGAAAAACCTTACTGCCAGGTCAATGTAAATTTTTAAGGTTTTTTTCATTATTTGTTAATTGCTTCTTAATTTCTTATTGATCTTCTAACTGAAGGATTATTGTTTGATTCACTGAGTGAGCTGGCAAGATAGTCTGGGTGAAATTAAATCAACCCAGCTTCATGTGCTAGAAATTGGGCTGTGCGGTCAATTGTAATGGCTGTACGCACTCAATAAGGAAAAGTGAGAGAGGATAGCACAGCCAGGAATCTCCATAACATGATTCATATTTTAATTAAATGCCACCCTTTTGTTGTATCCAGTAGGTAGGAGGACTTTACAGGAGAAACCCACGTTGGAGTAGCTTTGGTCTACCCCCAAAGCCCAGTTGGGGCTCTATTGGCATGAGTTTTTATTTATTTTATTTTATTCTTAGATTATGATTTAGAAATAACCAGATAGAAAGGCCTGTCTTTAAATATCCCATTTACCTTATCTACTTTAACCAATACTTTTCAATATCAAATTTTTTATTTAATCTCAGCTGTCTCCTTTCCATCTTTCTTTCTTCCACTCCACTCCATGTTTATTTTTGTCTCTATGCCTTAATTCTTGTTGTTTCTCTCACTTGTATTGCAGTAAACACCTATGACATTTCTGTCTGTCTAAAGGCTGTGAGCACTTTTGAATGTTAATACAAGTCCTATAATCTCTGAGAAGCCCATTCAGATGCAGCTAACCTATATCTACCACTCCTTTCTACAGTCTTCTACTGCTCATTTGCCATCTTTTGCAACTGAACACCTTACTAAGCCTGCCTGATAATGTAACTGTTTCATGTATTTCTATCTTATGTATGCTCCATGTCAAGGTCCTGGGTTTTTTTGTTTATTTTCTTTGCTCTATCTTGTGTGTCACCTTCCGCCCACCCCGGCACTTTGCTTATGATACATCTTCTCATACAGGCAGGTGAAGAAGTGGAGCATGGTCTGCCATATCAGATAGGCAGGAAGGTGCAAGCAACTGAGAGAAGATCAAGTCCTGGAACGGAAGGCGTTCTAGGAAGGCAAGGGAAAGGGGTCAAGGATCCAACCTAAAAGTATAGCATAAAGAAAGCATCTGGGCAGAGTCACATATGTAAGCAATGTGCAAAAAAATGGAAGCTGGCTCTCTGATTACAAGTATAAAAAGACCAGCTTCCAAAGGGGTCTCAGAGTGTGGGTGGGTCTACACAACTAATTGCAAGCAAGTGTGACCATATGCAGGGCATAGGGAAGTGAGGAAACAGGAGCCTAATTTTTTCCTGAAGATACATGAAAAATGCTTAGTAAATACTAGCTCATTAATGAAAGTCCATTGAAAAGAGATGTAATGAAAAAGCTCTTCTGCCCCTAGGTGCTAGCTCAATTGTGAAAAATCTAAGTTAAACATAACCAACCCAGAGTCCACAGGATGGAGGAATAGAGTATGGATTAGAGTGGACTTACTGGTGTTCTGGGGAACTATTGTGATTAGTAAGGAAAGAAATCGTAATAGTGATGTGGAGAGGGTGGCCACGGTGGCTGCTGAGGGTAGGGAGACAGAAGAAGAGATATGGTGTGAGGGCATTTTCAGGATTTGGAGTTGTCCTAGGTGATGGTGCAGGGATGGATGCTGGACGTTGTGTGTCCTGTCATGGCCCACTGGGTGGACTGGGGGAGAGTGTGGACTACAGTGTGGACCACTGTCCATGTGGTGCAGCGGTGCTCCAGAATGTATTCGCTAGGTGCAGTGGATGTGCCACAATGATGGAAGAGGTTGTTGGTGTGGGAGGGGTGGGGTGGGTGGGGTGGGGGTATATGGGAACTTCATATTTTTTGAATGTAACATTTAAAAGAAAATAAAACAAAACAAAAGAAACAAACAAAAATCTATGAGCATGTATTTCTATGAGGTGTACCAATCTAAAGCCCTTTCTGACCTGCTGCATTTTCAGATATTGTATATTGAGAATCACTGATTAACAACTTTCAGGGATTGGAATACAAATTTTATATATGCATTCTTTTAGTAGGTGTATTAGTCAGCCAAAGGGCTGCTGATGTGAAGTACCAGAAATTTTTTCACTTCTATAAAGGTTTTTTGGGGGGGTAAAAGTTTACACTTACAAGGCCCTAAAGAGTCCAACTCAAGGTACCATAAGAGGTACTTTCTCACCCAACTCAGTTACCACACATGGAAGCAAGATGGCAGGCATTCTCTGTAAAGGATCAGCCTTCTTCTCTCTCACCTACAGGCTGGCATAGGAGTTGTTTCTTTCCATGCCCATCAGCAAACTATCAGGTGAATGGTTTATCTCTTTTCCCAGGGCTGCAGGATCAAAGTTTTCTCTTCTGCTGTGTCTATGGAGCTCTCTCTCTGTTCCTGTCTCTTCTTCTGTGTGTTTCCTTGGGTGAGTTTCTGTTTCTATCAGCTCACCAAAGGGGTGGGAACTCAACACTGAGTTGGTTGAATCAAAGCCCTAATCTTTTTTTTTAATTTTTAAAAGAAAATTTTTTAAAGATACTCAGGTTATAAATATATCACATAAAAACTATAGGGGATTCCCATATGTCCTGCTCCCAAATCTCCCACATTTTCCCACATTAACAACATACTTCATTAGTGAGGCACATTAGTTGCGATGGATGACCACACTTTGGAGCACTGCCACTGAGCATGTATTAAAGTATTACATTGTAGTTTACACTTTCTCTCACACAATTTTGTAGGTTATGACAAGATTGATAATGGCCTGTTTCTGTCATTGTCATTGCAGTGTCATTCAGGACAATTCCCAAGTCCCAAAAATGCCCCCGTGTTACTCCTGCTTTTACCTCTTCCTGCCTTTAGAACCTCCGGTGGCCTCTGCCTCCACATCAATGATGATTTTTTCCATTGCTAGAATCACAGTAAGTTTATAGTAGAATACCAGTAAGTCTACTTTAGTCCATAGTTCATTCCCAAACCTGAGGATTCTGGGATGGTGATGTCCACTCCACCTCTAGTTAAGAGGGGCTATGCTCCTATAGGACCTATGGATGGGACTCTCTTGCTTGCATTCAGTTCCTTTCTATGGTAGTTGTCCATCATCACCTCCATGTTAAGTTGTCCTTGGTGAGACCAATGAACTGGAGAGTAGATGTTGTAACTCCAATGAGATTCAGGGCCTCGCTGGCTCATGGTCAGCACAAAGATTTAATTCTCTTGGATGTACACCTACCAACTTTAGTCCCAATTGCAGATTCAAATAGAAGGACAGAAGAGCCATGTATAAGGAGACTGCAACTGAGACCAACTTTGTCACTCTGGGGAGCATAAATGACAAAGTAGGGCCCACTCACAAAGCACCAAACTCCTGAGCTATCTGCCCTGACTATAGTGCCTGGATATCTCCAGAGTGCTCAGGAGCCCTGCTATTTGGGGTAGTATCTACTTTGGCAGTCAAAGAGATCCTACTGAGCTATGTAAAGCATAACCTTGGGAATGACCTCCTGACTCACTTTGAAGTCTCTTAGCCATATAAACTCATTTGTTTTTACCTTTTCCTCCGTTTGGTCAAGGTCTTTTTCCAGTTACATTGCTAGTTGGGGTCTGGCAGTAATCCCTCAGTGCCAGGGAGGCTCATTACTGGGAGTCATGTCCCATGCTGGGGGGAAGGTAAAGTATTTATATTCTGAGTTCAGCTTACAGAGAAGCCACGTTTGAGGAACAAGGAGGCTCCCACGAAGCAACTCTTAGGCACCCTACAATACTAGGCTAGGTTTCCATTTCAAGAGTAAAGGTTCATAAGTACAATCATCAATATCAAGGGTCCATCAAGGGACCATCCTCCTTCACTAGTCATTGCCCCTCTACTCAGGGGATTCTTGAGGATTTATTAGAGAATGTGGCAGAGCTCCCCAGGATGGGAATTTGATATTCCTTTGGTTATTGTGGGACTCTTCACCCACTATGATAATGTCCCTTAAACATTTGAACACATTCATATACCTTGTATGTATGCCCAGATGAGCTTCCTCCCACGTATCCCCCATCACTGACACCCTGCACCAATGATCCTCCCCTGCCACAGTTGTAACTCTTCTGTGATCCAAAACTTCTTCAAAAATGAAGCCAATAAAATAGCCAAATATGATAAATAAGAAAATGAATAGGGAAATGGATGTGGCTCAACCAATTGAACTCCTGTCCACCATATAGGAGGTCCAGGGTTCGATGCCCAGGGCCTCCTAATGAGGGCAAGCTGGCCCATGTGATTATGTGGAGTCCTGGCCCACATAGGAATGTGTCCCCATGCAGGAGTGCCTGCTAACATAGAGCTGGCACAGCAAAATGACACAACAAGAGACACAGAGGAGAGAAAATAAGAATACATAGCAGAACAGGGAAATGAGGTGGCTCAAGAGAGTAATTGCTTCTCTCCCACTCTGGAAGGTCCCAGGATCACTTCCTGGAGCCACCTTATGAGAATACAAACAGACACAGAAGAACACACAGCGAATGGACACAGAGAGCAGACAATGAGGGGAATGGGAGGAATGGGGGGATGGAGAAATAAATAAAAATAAATCTTAAAAAATGAAAATGGATAACAATAATAGTTTTAAAAATAAGAAATAAAATACAAAAAATTAAAATAAAAAATTTTGGGATAATAAAAATAATGAAAAAACATTAAAATTTTTTGACATTTTCCCTTTCATCACTATAAGATCTGTTATCCTTTATGTACAGTGACATTGTTTTCTGTTTATTCCCCCAGTGTCTTACTTTTTTTTTTTCATTTTGTCCTCAAAGAAGTTTTAGGTTACAGAAAAGTCACATACCGAATACAAGGGTTTCTGATATAGCCAACATCTTCTCCCTTTTCCCCCTTTCCCAGCTGATAACGTTGTATATGTGTATGGTACACTTGTTACAACTGATGTACAAATATTGAAACATAGCTACTGACCATGGTAAATGGTTTAATCATGATTTATATTTTGGACCATACACTTTTATAAATTTTGATGCAATTCAACATGGCCTGTACCAATCATAGCAAGATCATGTAGAACATTTCCATCTCCCCTGTTCCATCTATTCTATTCCTCCCTCGCCCTCTCCTCAGGACCCATGGCAACCACCAGGCTTCACTCCCCAGAGGAAAAAATTCATGGTTACCTGCAACAGCACTGAGGTTTTGACACACTGGCCTACCCTCCCCCATTAGGCACTGCTCATGCTCTCAAGAGACTCCTGCCTCTGTATTTGAGAACATAGTGGGCCTCCCCAGCATGGCATTCCACTACCTTGCTGCTCATTATGTGGGTCTCCACCCACTGATATAACACACTATGGCAAGATGAACACTCCTATATTCCCTAGAAGACTGCCCCAGTGCACCTTGTCCTGAATGCCCCCACATCCAGCACCCCGCACCAGCAACCCTCACTTGCCATATTGTCAAAAGAGCATTCCAAACATTGTAGTTTCAACCATGTTCCCACCAATCCGCAGTATTCACCTGCTCCCTCCCTCAACCCTTCCTCCAGTTCCATGGACGTCCTACCCACCCTACCCACCCCATCCCCCTGAAAAACCAGCATGCCTAATCTAAAAGTATCATTACACCACTGTCATGTCTCTCCACTGTACAACTACACATTTTCCCCTTATCATAGGTTTTGCCCATATGGACGTTCAAAACCCTAATCTTAACATAATTTAATCAAAGACATCTCAGCTGACTTTACTACAATCGAAGGTTACCACACCCAGAGGAATAGATTATGTTTACAAACATAATCCTTCCTTTTTTTGAATTCATAATAATATCAAACTGCTGCATTAGGTTACTCCAAAATTTCTTTTATAATCAGTTTTATTTACATACACTCCATATTCACACCAAACATACAGTTCGCATTCTACTCTCCACCCATTCCCTGGTAGCCTCTAATCTACTTTCTGAGTATATGTATTTCTAGACATCTCTTATTAAGTTACAGCATAAAATATTTGTTCTTATATGTCTGACTTTTTTCATTGAGCAAAATGTTTTCAAGGTTTTTCCATGTTGAAGCATGTCTCAGAACTTCATTCTTTCATATAACCAAATAATATTCCATGGTACATATGGAGAACATTTTGTTTATCCATTCATTTGTTGATGCACATTTGGGATGGTTCCACCTTTTAGCTATTGTGAATTGAGCTGCTATAAATATTGGTGTACACGTATCCATTTGAGACTTTGATTAACTTTCTTTGGGTATATAACTAGAAGTGGGAATGATGGGTCATGTGGTAATTCTATATTTAACTTATTGAGAATCTGTCATATTGATTTTCAGAGTCTTTGCAATGTTTTACATCCCCACCAACAATGCACTGGAGTTTCAATTTCTCCATATATCCTCTCCAACACTTGTTAGTTTCCATTTTTTAAATAATAACCATCCTTGTGGGTATGAAGTAGTATCTCATTGTGCCTTTGATTTGTGTCTCCTTACTGAGTAATGATGTTGAGCATCTTTTCATATGTTGTTGGCCATTTGCATATCTTCTTTGGGAAAAGTCTGTTCAAGTCTTTTGTTCATTTTTTGATTGGATTGTTTGCCTTTTGTTGTATTGTAAGAGACTTCTCTGTATTCTGGATACTAATCCCTTATTTGATATATTGTTTGAAACTATTTCCCCCCATTCTTTAGGTTATCTTTTCATTTCTTGATAATATGTTTTGATGTACAGAAGTTTTATTCTATGAAGTCCAACTTTCCTAATTTTTTGAAGTTTGTTTATTTATTTATTTATCCCCTCCTCATTGTTTTTGTGCTTGCTGTCTGCTCTATGTCTGTTTGTTTTGTGCTCATCTTTCTTTTTCAGGAGACACTGGGAACCAAACTCAGAACCTCCCATGTAGGATGGAGGTGCCCAATGACTTAAGCTACCTCCTTTTCCTCTTGTGTCTCACTGTGTTTCCTCGTTCTGTCTCTTTGTTGCATCATCTTGTTGTATCACCTCACCACACCAGCCTGTTGTGTCAGCTTGCTATCTTGTTCATCTTCTTAGTAGGTACCAGGAACCAAACCTGGGACCTCTCATGTGGTAGGCAGGTGTCCAATCTTGAGCCATATCTGCTTCCCTCAACATTCCTAATTTTTCATGCTTACCTAATTGTTCATGCTTTTGGTGTCATAACTGAGAATCCATTATTAAATTACATGCCATGAAGATTTGACCCTATTTATTTTCTAAAAGTTTTAGTTTTAGGTTTTATATTTAGGTCCTTGATCCTTTTTGAGTTAATTTTGTATATGGTATGAGATAGGGATCAAACTTAATTCTTTGGCATGTGGCTCTCCAGCCTTCTCCACATTATTTGCTGCAGAGACTTTTAAATTGACTTGACATGTTTGTCAAAACAATTGGCCACACATGTGTGTGTCTATTTTTGGATTTCCAATTCTGTTCCATTGGTCTTTATGTCTATCTTTATCCCAATAACAGTTTGAATTACTGTAGTCTTTTAGTATAATTTGAAGTTAGAAAGTGTGAGCCTTCCAACTTTATTCATCTATTTCAAAATTGCTTTGGTTATGACTGGCCCTTCATAGTATCATATGAATTTGGGGACTGGCTTTTCCATTTCTGCAAAAAAAAAAAAAAGTCTCCTGGAATTTTGATAGGGATTGCCTTGAATTTATAGATTGCTTTGGGTAGTATTGACATCTTAATAAGTTTTCCAGTCTATGAACATGGAATGTCTTGCCATTTATTTAGGACTTTCTTTCAGTGGTGTTTTATGGTTTTCATTGTATGCCTTTAATATATTTGATTACATTTATTTCTAGATAAATTATTCTTTTACATATTATATATTGTTGTAAATAGAATTGCTTTCTCAATTTTCTCTTCAGATTGTTCATTGCTAATGTACAAAGCATAATTGACTTTTGCATTTTTTCCTCATTCCCTGCTACTTTGCTGAATTTTATTTATTAGTTCTAGTAGCTTTGTGGAGGATTTTTCAGGATTTTCTATATCAGATTATATATTATATATGTAAAAAGGGAAAGGTTTACTTCTTCCTTTCCAATTTATTTTCCTTTTTCTTGCTTAATGGTTCTAACAAAACTTCCAGTACAATATTGAATAGCAATGGTGAAATTGGCCTTACTTGTCCTGCTTCTGATCTTTAGGGTAAAAACTTTCACCATTGAGCGTTATTAGCTGTGGGACAAAAGTTCATTTATGAAAATGGTGAAAAAGTTCCCTTTTATTCCCAGATTTTGGAGTGTTTTCATCAGGAAAGGATGCTGGATTGTGTTGCATGCTACTTCTACATCTATTGAGACAAACTTTTTTTTTGCTTTAAGTGGTGTATTATATTGATTGATTTTCATATATTGAATCATCCTTGCCTTCCAGCTATAACTCACATGTGTTCATACTGAATATTCTTTTTAATATGCAGCTGGATTCAGTTACTAGTATTTTGTTAAGGAATTTTGCATCTATACAAGGGAAATTTTTCTGTAATTTTATTTTCTTGTGATGTCTTATCAAGTTTTGATATCAAGGTAATTCTGGCCTCATGGAATACTTTTGGAAGTTTTCCCTTCTCTTGGAAACTTGAAAAGGGTTGGTGTTAGTTCTTCTTTAAATATGTGGCAGAATTCACTAGTGAAGTCATCTGGTTCTGGACTCTTTCGTGGTGGGAGGTTTTTGATTATTGAATCAATCTCTGAACTTGTCATCAATTTGTTGCAGTTTTCTATTACTTCTTGAGTCAATTTAGGTAATTTATGTAGATCTAGGAGTTTTCTCCATTTCATCTAGATTATCTAATTTGTTGTACAATTATTCCTAATATTCTTTTATAATGTCTTTAATTTTTTAAGGCCAGTAGTAATACTATCATTTTCATTTTTTTAAAAATGTTACATTCAAAAATTATATGCGGCCCCCTTATACCCTTTACCCCCCTCACCCCACTCCTATGATTTTAGATAATTGCTTTGTAGTGAATTAAGTTCTGTACCTCAATATAGGCACGTTTTTGGTCGTGACCTGAATTCTTTTGGGTGTGAACCCATTGTAAATAGGATCTCTTGAAGATATAATTTTTATTTAAAATGTGACTAACAGAATAAGGTTGTGCCTTACTCCAGATTACTGGAGTCCTTTATAAATGGAAGAAATTCAACTATAAAGAGAAAGACCACATGGAGAAGCTAGACACCAATGGGAACCCAATAGGGAAAGGGTATACCCATGAGACAGGAAAGCCAAAGAACCCCAAGGATTGCTGGCCAGCTAGCATAAACACACTACTGACCCAGGAGAAAGCAAGACTTCTAGCCTCTGAAATAATGAGACAATAAATTCCCATTATTTAAGCCTACCAATTGTGTGATATTTGTCACAGTAACCTGGAAAACTTTTTCAGTCCGGCTAAAGGTTTGTCAATTTTATTGATTTTTTTCCAGAGAACAAAATTTTTGTTTGTGATTCTCTCAACTGTTTTTCTATTCTATGTTTCTATTCTAATCTTATATACTTCCTTTGCTCACTCTGGGTTTACTTTGCTCTTCTTCTTCTTGTTCCTCAAGAATATGAAGTTAGGTTTCTCATTTGTAAGTTTTCTTCTTTTTTAATATAGACGTTCGTGATTATAAATTTTCCTCTGAGCACTGCCTTCATTGAATCCAATAAGTTTTGTTATATTGTGTCCTCATTTTCATTCATCTCCAACTATTTTCCAATTGCCCTTGTAATTTCTCCTTTAACTCATTGTTTGTTTAAAAGTATACTGTTTAATTTCTACGCATTTGTAAATTTTCTGGTTTTCCTTCTTTCATGGATTTCTAGCTTCACTCTAATATGATCAGAGAAGTTGCTTTGTACCATTTCAATATTTTCAAATTTATTTAGACTTCTTATGCCCTAACACATTCTCTATCCTGGAGAATGCCCCATGTGCACATGAAAAGAACGTGGGTTCCGCTATTGCTGGGTATCAGGTTCTTTATATGCTTGTTAGACCTAGTTGGTTTACAGTGTTGTTCAGGTCCTCTATTCTCTTGTTGATCTTCTGTCTAGATGTTCTATTCAGTATTAAAAGTGAAGTTTCTCCCTTCACTTCTGTTGATATTTACTTCATGTATTTTGGGGCCCTTTTATGAGATGCAAATAGGTTTACAATTGTTATATCTTCTTGTTGACTTTACCCTTTTATCTATATACAGTGTCTTTCTTTGTCTCTTGTAACAGTTGATTTTTTAAGTTTAAAGTCTATTTTGCCTGGTATCAGCATAACTACCCCAGCACTCTTTTGATTACTATTTGCATGGAAAAGTTTTCCATCTTTTCATTTTAATCTTTTTGTATCCTTAGATACTTGGATCTAAAATGAGTGTCCTATTAACAGCATATAGTCAGGCCATGCTTCTTTATTCATTCTGCTGGTCTCTGCCTTTTAGTTGGGGAGTTTAATTGTTTATATTTAAGGTAATTTCTGGTAAGACAAGACTTACTTCTGCCATTTTAGTAATAGTTTTTATAAGTCATATCTTTTTTTGTCTCTCCTCCATTATTGTTTTCCATTTTTTAGATGATATTTTAATACTGAACCATTTTGAATCATTTTTCATTTCCTTTTCTGTACATTTTTTAAGATATTTTCTTTATGGTTTTCATGGGGATTACATTTAACATATTGAATCTATTGTAATTATTAATATTGGTGCCAATTTATCTTCAATAGCTAGCCATACTATGTGCTTATATCCTTCTTCTTTATGCTGTTCTTGTAAAAAATGCATCTTTATACATTTTGTACCCAGTAGCAATGGTTTGTACATTTTTATGCATTTTAATTTTTACTCATATAAGAAGTAAAAGATAGCATTACAAATTAAGACTATAAATCTCTCTCAATTTCCAAATTTCTTTTTTCAGTAAACAGCTCTCAGCTTTCTTCTCTGTAGAACTGCAAGTATATTCTGACAGCCACTATGTATATCTAGTCAAAATAGGGGAGAATCTTTTTACTACTTTAACACACTATGATCCCATCAATGTGCCTCTGACCTCTGGGTCTCTCTTTCAACTGTCCCTCAGTGGTCTGACTATTGTCTACACAACAGTACTTCAATATCTCACCCATACTGCCAGCTCTGGAGAACGTTCAGTCAATGCTGGATTCTAAGAACTCTGACTCTGACATGAAGGCAATTTGTTAGCTCCTTTTAACCTGTGTTTCTCACCCATGAAAATAATGGTAGATGTGAGTAGTAGAAAGAATATTAGCTTGGTTACTAAGTGGCCTCAGTTCTAATGCTGCCTCTGTTCCCTGTTCTCTGGCTGTGAACATATTGCTTCTTCTGTAACCCTTTTGTGCCTCAGTTCTCTCATGTGTAACAGCAGGGCATCAATCTGTATTGACTAAGGCTCCATGCAATTAGAGTTTATGTTTTTCTTTGCAGGGAGCATTCAAAATTTTAAGTGATACAAATTTTGGATAAATGTACAAATGTAGGTTCAGGGGACATATTAAAATACAATTTGAACATATCCTACAGACTCATAAGGTACCAGATATGTCTTTGTGATTTTTTCTGGCAGTTTTGATATTGACTAGGGAATTTTCTCATATGGGTTAGGTATTTCCTGATAGCTTGATTATTTCTTATTATAAGGCATTCATTTTTGCCTATTTTATCTTCTATTCTTTTAGATTATGCTTAAAGGTCTTAATTTTTATTCTTAATGTTAACAATAATTATAACTGTTAACATTTTAGCACTTATTATATATCAAGTGCTTTAAATCTGTTAATTCACTTAACCCTAAAAACAACCCCATTAGGTAAGTGCTATTATTATCCCCATCTCTACACAAAGATACTGAGACACATAAAGTTTAAAAATGTTATCTGAGATCACCCAGTTAGAAATTAGGGAACTTGATTTGAAACCAAGCAGCTGAGGTCCAGAATCCATGTTTTTAATATTTATACTACATTGCATCTTATCATGTGAAATGCCTGAAGAGAAAGCACAGCCTCAGCTTATGTTTTCAGACTAGGTGAAACTTTTCACATATACTGTGTAATCACAATATACTTGTAGAGTAGCTGTTACCACTGCAAAACAGCTGATTTAATATTCATCCTTCACAATTCATACTAGCCAGCAGGGGATTCAGATTGAAGATGCTGAAGATCCGAGAATGCTACTGGAGAATGCTACCCATAACTCATAACTGGAGGGAATGAACCATAACAATCAACAGGGACAAAGAGCATCCCCATATCAAAGAAGTGCAGTTAGTTGCAAGTGACGATCCAATGTTAAATAATTAAATTGCTTTAGCTGTTAACTGTAACTGAATGTTGCTTTTAATTGCATTTTAATAATGTCATGCCCTTTATAACCAAAATTAATGTTTTCTGTCACTCTGTTTTTGAAGTATGTGTAAGTTTAATTAAACTATTAATGATAGACAGATTTTAAGTATTTTATATCCTTCATAAATTGTATCTGTTCAATAAGCATAAACAGGAAAATCGAGTCAGTGAGGAGCAGATTCATTTTCTGCCTGATAAATCACTCATCATCAGATAAGAACATGCATTTTGTTTGTTTAGGTGCTTGATCCTTGTCATTATCAAATCCACATCCTGGCTATAATATTCAATGAGTTCATTTAAAAATGACAGCAGTTTCTCCTTTGAGAAATGTAAACTGAGTAAAGGAGTTTGTTGGGTTTGGGGGAAGCAGATAACCACAGTGAAGGACCCTGAAGGGCTGGGGTCAGCATGGCTTCAGTTCTGGGATCACGGGTACCTTTCTGCCATCTAACTTTGGCAGTACAGGGAAGAGAGCATGCAGGAGGGATTGGCTTCCTCTCCTCTTTCCTTTCAGGATTGCCTAAGTGTCTCTAAGTCTTCCGTAAAACACACAAACCCACCTGACACAAAGCAGCCATTTGTTTTTATTGCCAGAAATGACAATTGATAAAGTAAACACCGTGCACACCCCAAGCATCTCCTGAATTCAATTCAAGAGCATCGATCCAATCTTGCTTAAAGAACAGGAATGGCTAGAGCAGGGTAATTTCTCGTCTGTTCAGCCCATTGACGACATATGCAAATGGAAAGGGGAGCCTAATTGACAAAGGCTTAAGGAAACAGGACAGTGTTGAAATAACACTTCGCAGGCAGGAATGGCTGGGCTACATCTGCCGCATATAGTCAAAGATGTAACCGGTTATAACAGAGACAAGTGTGCCTTTCCTTTGTGAGGCGGATCAATCAATAGCTTTTCATGTGATCTTGTTCACTATTATGTTAGTAATGAAACCCTCTTGTGATGTGACAACTGTGGAATAACATTTGGTCACAAAGCTGGTGTTAACAAGCACAACTGGCACTCTTGTAATTAGACTGATTTCTGGTCTCTTCTTTCACAAATTGTCGATAAGTGCAGTAAACAGGCCGTTGGTTCCTTTCCGAACAGCTATATTAAGCCTCATATTTTTGGAAATTCATCTACTAGGTTTGTTTGTGGGGGTGAAGCCACAGAAAAGAAAGATGATTTGACAATCTTTCCCTCTTGGCCACCCTGTACATATGCCTGCGCATATGTAAACCCATGTATCTCTCCATCTATATCTATCCATCTATCAAATGTTTTCAGTAAAATTCAAAGCATATATTAACATATTTAATTTTAATTAAATTAAATTTAATTAAATTAAATGTCAGCAGTGGGCTGACAACAAGATCCAGAGAGACAAGGACCCAGTGAGATCCTCAGGTTTAAGATTCACTAAAAGAAGCAGGGAGATAGAAACAGACACTAAATGGAAAGCAGTATACTCTAAAAAATAACTATATCTCTTTTGCACTTTTGTCCTAAGCAAGTTCTATGTGAAAAAAAAAAAAACTATAACTTACAAGCTTAGCCCTGGGAAGAAATGTACATATACACGTCTAATGTCTTCTGCATTATCCCCTTTGACAATTATTTTTCAGCATTACTATTTTCTCCTTCTACATGCATTAACTGGGGAGGGGCAGGAGAAGCTAAATGAAAATCTGATCCATTGATAGACAAGCAGTGGGCTTTTCTCTGAGAATTCTCCCACTGTCATCAAAAGGCATTAATTGCATTTAATTGTGGGTGGCACTGAGTGCTATATAAAGACATTTACCAAATGGGACTCCTGTTTCTTGGAAGCTCAGGTCTGGGCCTGAAACACTCAAAAGGTTTGACATGCCTTCAGCCAGTAAAAACAACTTTGTTTAAAGAAATCGCCATCATACAATGACTGAAAATATTTGGAAGCGGAGGTGAAATCCCAGGTAGAATCAGGTCTTTTGCTACCATTCTGCTTTAAACCCCTCTAGGCTGCAGTTCATGCCTGTCCCAGGATATTTGTTTGCTGTTTGGTACACAGATGCTTAGAGGCAGAAACACTCATGTCAAGATATTTTCTCCTGGACTTGAAATTTCAGTCTCTGACAGGTTTTAGCTATTATTTTTTGTTATTGTTAAGTTCCAGTAGATATGGAAGCACTTCACTGTAGAGTGTCATTTTCCATTCACTGAGATGATTTTTGCATTAGTTCCCATGTACTCCTGATTTCCCAGACTCAGAGGTTGGAGTTCCATCTCTGCTTGTCAATGTTACAGCTAACAGGCCCTCACGAGGGTCAAGCCCAAGACCTCAGCTTCATGAACATGGTCTTCTGACCTTGTGTGCTCACAGTGCTTGTTTCCTCATATAGTGATTCCCCATCGTTTTATTCAAAGCAGCACAACAAACATTTACTGAGTGGTTAATCACCAGACAATGAAGGCACAGAGATGACAATCCATGGTGTCTCTATTCATTGAGCTTACAGTATTGATGAATGTAAAGGGCAAATAAGCAACCGTTTTGAGAAAGGATGCTAAGCATGAAAATACAGGATGATGAGGAAATACAAATGAGGACAATCTGACTCATCTTGGCAGTTAAGGAGAAGCCTGCTTGGAAAGATGATGTCTGAACTGCGTCTTAACACAGAAATGAGCCTGGACAAAGGAGTGCCAGGTATTGGCTGGGAGAGGGAGCAGCACACTCAAAAGCATGGAGGCTTGAGGTAATCTGGCACATTCAGGGAACCTAGAGTAATGGGGATTTTAAGATGGGGGATGAGTATGAAATAATAAGATACAAGCAAAAGTCAAAACATGAAATTTTCTTTAAGTCATCCTATAGGTTTTGTCTTCATTCTGAAAGCAATGACAAGATATGGAAGGAATTAAATTGGGAGAAATATATATGTTTGATAGATATTTATGTAGGGAATCCAAAATATTTGGCAGGTAGTAGATTTACTTACTTAAAGTCCATTCATGGTCCCCATTTTTAAAATAAATATTACTGATGCATATTAATAAAGGATAATTCATCCAAAGTAGTATTTGGTAAAATTTGGTATAATCACCTAGTTGTGTATTCATCATTTCAATCATTAGAGCATTTTCATTATTTCAATAATAATAATAATAAAAACAAAAAAAACAGACAATCTAACGGGAAAATTTTTCACCTCTCAATCTCTCTTGTGCTTCCCTGCTGTACATAGCTGTTATTTCTAGCTATTCTTACACTTTTAATTATGTATTTATTAAGCAGTTTTATTGAGATACATCACAAACTGTATGACCTATCTAAAGTGTATAATCAATGGCTTTTGGAATAATCACAATGTTGTGCATTCATCACCACAAAAATTTTAGAACAATTTCACTACTCCAAACAGAAACACTCCACACCCTTAGCAAACGTCCTTCCCCAGCCCTATATAACCACTAATGTAATTTCATCTTTATAAATAGATTTCTATTTACCTTGTATATAAATGGAATCTTACAATGTGTACTATTTTGTGCCTGGTTTCTTTCACTTATCATAATGGATGTTGTTTTATGTTTTTTTTTTGGTCTGATATTAACATCTTGTAGTATTAACATACATTTATTCAGCTTCAAAGAAAAATGGTCTTATATGCAATTTTACCCATATTCATATTTCACATGCTGTTTTAATATACTCTACAGTTCCATGTTACAGTTTTAGCTTTCCTTTTAGTAATATACATGACCTTAGCTTTTCTCTTTAAACCAGTTTCATACCCACATAATAGTTCTGCTAGTTACAAACATTATGTTGGGCTTTCACTATTTCTATTCATTTCCAAAGAGTAAAATATGTACATTTTAACTGTTCTGCACAGATTAACCCTCAGCTTTCCTTCTCTAACCACATGATTTTCTCCGGTGACCCTCATGCGTTGATGATGGGTTGTTTCCAACTTTTGGCAATCATGAATAACACCACTATGAACATCAGATGTCTATTTGTGTCACTGCTCTCAGTTCTTCTGGGTATATACCTAGTAGCAGTTCTGTCAGATCACATGGCAAATCTATATTCAACTTCTTTAACAATTGCCAAACAGTCTTCCACAGTGGCTGTACCATTCTACATTTCCACCAGCAGTGAATTAGCATTCTTATCTCTCCATATCCTCTCCAACATTTATAATTTTCCAACTTTTTATAGTGGACTTCTGAAAGGTGTGAAATGATATTCATTGTAGCATTGATTGCATTGCCCTAATCGCTAGTGATGTTGAACATATTTTCATGTGTTTCTTTGCCTTTGTATTTCTTCTTTGGTCGATTGTCTTTTTAAGTCATTTACACATTTTTTAATGAGGAAGTTTGTCATTTTATTGTTGAGTTGTATGATCTCTTTATTTATCATGTATATTAAACCTTTATTGGATATGTGATTGCCAAACGGGTTGACTGCCTTTTCACCCTTTTGACTAAGTCCTTTGAGGTGCAACAGTATTCAGTTTTGAGGAGGTCTCATTTATCTGTTTTCCTTTTGTTGTTCACGCTGTGGGTGTAAGGTTTAAGAAACTACCACTTACCACAAGGTCTTGAAGATGTTTTCCTACATTTTCCTCTAGAAGTTTTATGGTTGTTGCTTTTATATTTAGCTCCTTGATACATTTTGAGTTAATTATTGTATAAGGCATGAGATACAGTTCCTCTTTCTTTCTTTTGGGTATGGCTATCCAGTTCTCACAGCAGCATTTTTTGAATAGACTGTTCTGGCCCAACAAGGTGGACTCAACAGTCTTGTCAAAAATCACTTGACTATAGATGTGAGAATCTATTTCTGAGTTCTTGATTCTGTTCCAATGGTCAGTCTGTCTGCCTTTATGCCAATGCCATGCTATTTTTACCATATAGCTAAGTAATATGCTTTAAGTCTATAAATGAGAGTCCTCCAACTTCATTTGTTGTGGATTTTTCAGGATTTTCTAGATATAGGATCCTATCATGATATCATCACAGAATAGTGAGTTTTTCACTTTTCCCTTTCCTATTTGGGTGACTTTTATTTATTTATCTAGCCTAATTGCTCTAGCTAGAACATCTAGTACAATACTGAATAACAGTGGTGACAGCGGGCATCCCTGTCTTTTTCCCCATCTCAGTGGGAAAGATTTCAGTATTTCATCATTGAGTACAATGCTAACTGTGGGGTTTTCATATATGTACTTTACCATGTTGAGAAACTTCTTTCTATTCCTATCTTTTGGAGTGTTTTTATCAAGATATGATGCCATATTTTGTTAAATGCCTTTTCTGCATCTATCGAGAGGATTGTGTGATTTTTCTTTTTCAATTTATTAATATGGTTTATTACACTAACTGATTTTTTTGTGTGTTGAATGACCCTGGCATACCTGGAATAAAACCCACTTGATTGTGGTGTAAAATCCTTATAATGTCCTTTTGGATTTGGTTTACAGGTATTTTATTGAGGATTTTTACATCTATAGTCATTAGTAATATTGGTCTGTAATTTTCTTCCTTTGTTGCATCATTACCTGGTTTTGCTATTAGTATGATGTTTGCTTCATAGAATGAGTTGATAGTAATCCTTCCTGTTCAATTTTTTGGAAGAAGTTCAGCAAGATTGGTATTAGATCACCTTTGAACAATCGGTAGAATTCAACTGTGTAGACATCTGATCCTGGTATTTTCACTTTTGGGAGGTGTTTGATGACTATTTCAATCTCTTTACTTGTGATTGTTGTCTTGAGGTTTTCTGTTACTTCTAGGGTCAGTGTAGGTGGTGATTGTGTTTCTAGGAATTTGCCCATCTCACATACATTGTCTAGTTTTTTGGTATACACTTAGTTGTTCATAATATCCTCTTATGATCACTCTTATTTCTGCAGGGTCAGTGATAATGTCCCCCCTCTCATTTCTGATTTATTTGTGTCTTGTCTCTTTTTTTCCTCTGTCAGTCTGGCTTTGGGTTCATAGATTTTGTTAATCTTCTCAAAGAACCAATTTTGTTTTAGTTGAGTCTCGCTATTGTGGTTTTGTTCTCGATTTCATCTATTTTTGCTCTGATCTTTACTATTTCTTTCCTTCGGCCAGGTTTGTGATGAGTTTGCTCTTCTTTTTCTTGTTCCTCTAGGTGTGCAGTTAGATCTTCAATTTTAGCTCTTTCTTCTTTTTTAATGTAATAATTGTATGTAATTTAATGTAATAATAAATATAAATTTCCCTTTCAGGATGACTTTGCAGTGTCCCATATGTTTTGATATGTTGTGTTTTCATTTTCATTTGTCTCAAGACAATTGCTGAATTCTCTTGCAATTTCTTCTTTGGCCCACTGATTATTTAAAAGAATGTTGTTTAATCTCCATATATTTGTGAATTTTCCCTTTTTCTGTCCATTATTGATGTTCAGCTTCATTCCTTTATATCAGAGAAAGTGTTTTGTATAATTTCAATCATTCTAAATTTATTGAGAGTTTCCTTTTGAGCCAACACATGATCTATCTTGGAGAAAGATCCATGAGACTTGAAAAGAATATATATCTTACTGCTTTGGGATGCAAAGCTCTATAGCTGTCTGTAAGGTCTAGGTCATTTACCATATTATTGAAGCTCTCTGTTTCTTTCTTTATTCCCTGCCCAGATGTCCTATCCAATACTGAGAGTTGTGCATTGAAGCTTTGAACTATTATTATAAAGACATATACTTCTCCCTTCAGCTTTGCCATGGTGTGCCTCATGCTTCTTGGGGCACTCAGGTTAGGTACATAAATATTTAGTATAGTTATTTCTTCCTAGTGAATTGCCCTTTTTGCAAATATCTAATGACCTTCTTCATCTTTTATAGCAATTACTAATATTTGGTCCAATATTAGTATTGCTTCTCCAGCTTTTTTTTTTGTTTTGTTTTGTTCCTATTTGTATAGAATATCTTGTCCAACCTTTCACTTTTAACCTGGTTGTGTCTTTACATCTGAGGTGAATCTCTTGTAGGCAACATATAGATGGTTCATGCTTTTTATCCATTCTAATTAGTCTATATCTTTTGATTGCCAAGTTCAAGCCATTAACACTCAATGTTATTATTGTAAAGGCATTACTTACTTTATCCATTTTGTCCTTTGGCTTCTTGTTGTCATATCATATTATTAATTTGTCTTTTTACCCTTTAATTTAGCCTTCCTAATAATCTTCATTTCTACACTCTTCTCCAAGTCCCTTGCTCTTGTTTATCTTTCAGGCTGCAGTTCTCCTTTTAACATTTCTTATAATTCTTGTCTTTTGGTAACATATTCCATCAATTTTTGTCTGTGATGACTTTGAACTCACTCTCATTTTTGAAGGAAAGTTTTGCCAGATATAGAATTCTTGGCTGGCGTTTTTTTGTTTTGTTTTGTTTTTTCAGTACCATAAATACATCTTACACTTTCTTCTCACCTACATAGTTTCTGATGAGAGGGTGGCAGTTAATCTTATTGAAGTTCCCTTGTATGTGACATTTTGCTTTTCATTTGCTGCTTTTAGAATCCTCTCTTTATCTCTGATATTTGTCATTTGGAATAGTAGATGTCTTTTCAAATTCATTCTGTTTGGGTTGTATAGTCCTTCTGGGTTATTGAAATTTATGTCTTTCAGAAGAGCTGGGAAATTTCCAGTCATTATTTCCTCAAATTTTTTTCTGCTCCTTTCCATTCTCTTCTTCTTCTAGGATACCAATAATGTATACGTTTATGTCTTTCGTGTTGTAATTCAATTCCCTGAGACCCTGTTCCATTTTTTCCATTCTCTTCTCTCTTTTCTCCTGTCTTTTCTGGTTCTGATGTTGTGTTTTTGAAATCATTAATTCTGTCCTTGAGAAACTCAAATCTGTTATATGCCTCTAATGTATTTTTTATCTCATCCATTGTGTTTTTCATTCCCATAAGGCATGTTACCTTTCTTTCCAGACTTTCAAATTGTTCTTTATGCTCCCCCAGTGGCTTCTTAATATCGTCTATCTCTTTAGTCATATTTTCTTTCAATTCTTTGAATTGATTAAGAAGAGTTGCATGATTATCATTGATTAATTGTCTTAAATCCTGTATCTTTTCAGGATATTTGCTTTGTTAATTTGATTGGGCCATTTCTACATGTTTCCTAGTATAGCTTATAATTTTTGCTGATATCCAGGCATCTGAATATGTTGGCAAATTTACTCTGATGGCCAATTTCTCTTTCTTACCTCTTGTCCCCACCCCCCCCCCACAGCTCTTCTTTGATATTTGGTTCAGTTATTTTAAGTCTTTAAAATTGCCCAGCCTAAGTTATCCAGATGGAATCACCAATGGGATGCAGATTTTCTTCTAGGAGTTAGGGTACAGAGAGAGCCAAAAGCAGTTTTTGCCCTTGCAATTTCCATGCCAGCCAGTATATGGCAGTCATTGGCACCCCTTTCCAGAGAAGTTTTTCAATCTCTGTTTTCCTGTGTTTTGGTCTGGCTAGAGCTAAGATTCAAAATGGGTTCTGCTGGTTGAATTCACTGAAAAAAAAAACCCTTACTCCCCTCCCTTTTCCCTTATAGTAGTTGACAAGGAGGAAAATGTTCCCTTCCCAGTCAGCTGCAGTGAGCCAGGGATTTTAACCCAGTTTAATATCTTGGGGTGAGAGAAGGGAGTCCTTCTCAGCCACTGAGGGTTTTGGTAACTCACATTTGTTGTTTCAGATTCTTTGTCTCTGTGTCCCTTGACCTCCTGGGAGATGTATAGTGCTTTCCTGGTCTGTTGGCCCCCAAAGCACATCCTTTGAACAGCTTTTGGCTTTTTCTCCATTATTTTTGTGAGAGAGTTGAGCTCTGCCTGCCTAGTCTGACACCATCTTCCCAAAATTCTCATCCCATTTATTTTAAGCAGTGGGAATGACAAAGAGAAAAAGACAGGGCACCCCTCCAAAGAAGTCTATGTAGTTGTAATCTAAGTCAGGCTGTAAGGAAGTACAAAGTCCATGCTACAAGGCAATAAAGGTTTTGAAGGAGTAATGTTCAGAGTTCAAGTAAGTACCAAGAGTGAAGGCATAAAGTGGGGTAAGAGGGTCTAAAGGAGCCTTAATGAATTTGGAAGGGTTAACAGGAGCCAGTGGAAGAATATTCTTGACAGGAATAGGGAATAGCAATCATTTTGGTTGGCTGAAGGGAAGCAAGAGATGGGGAGAGATGAACAGTTTTCAGTAGATCACAAAGGGCCCTGTGTGTTCAAGAGTTGTAACTTTACCCTAAAATATATGGATGCCTTTCATCCACACTATTCATGACCCTTAACCCAAAGATTTCCCTTCCAAGCTTTCATGAGTAGATAGGGACTGAATCTACTTCATATTAGTCAATGTGCACTATTGCATTTAATACTGATAGCATCCATATAAATTTATTAGACATATTTCTCTAGGGCACGTTGCTCTATGGGTTGAAGCCAGGATTCAAAGCTAGTTCCACCTATCTCTTCTCACTGTATTACTCAGCGTGTTCGATATAAGAAAAGCCAGGAGAAGATAGCAGATTGCCCCAGGATATTTAACAAGAATGATCCCCATATCTTCTCAACCACTGTTCCATGCTTTTTCCTATTGTTTCCTGATCTCTGGCTTTGAATATCTGCTCTTGGTTTCTGAATTTGGTGGGCCACATAGACTTCTCTTCTATGCTTCACATTTGTATCTGTTAAGTATGCGCTCTCCTGATATTATCACCTACTCTCTGCAAGATTACCATTATCAGACCCAAGTCCATGGAGCTTGGATCTCAATATTTTTATGAACACTCCTTGCAAAGGGAAGACAATATATACTCCATATAAGGATGTTAATAAGGTAGTGATGAGATTGAAGATGAAATTTGGAAAGAATTTTGGTTTCAGCATGGAGAATGGATTGTAGGCAGGCAAGTGTGGGTACAGAGAGATGAATTAAGTGGTCATTGCTGTAATTCAGGTGAAGAAATGGTGTTAGCTTGCATCAGGGCAGCATCACTAGAGGGTAATGATTAAAGACACAGAATCTAGAGCTAGACTACCTGGGTGTGATTCCCAGCTTGACCATTCTCTAACTATGTCACCTTAGGCAAGTTACCTAAACTCTGTCTAAATTCTCAAACTTCAAAAATGAAACTCATAATATAATAGTACCTGACCCCTAAGATTATGATGAAGAATCAATGAATTAACATGTGCAATAATTACTAGCACATAGTAAGTGCTATATAGGTGTTAGCTATTATTGAAGGCAGAGGTAATAGAGTGAAGAGAGATAAGACAGATATAAAGGAGGTAAAACATATATACCATTTGGCTGATTGCTTGTGGGACAATAAGAGAGAGATCTAGAATGATTCCTAGATTTCTGTCTAAAGTTATTGCTTCCTGAGACTCCCATACAAATAAGTGCAATTTAATAAGGTAGGAAGGTGGAAGTATGTCTTTACTATTAGTTAGACTCACTAGTTAAGGGACTTACAAGTTAATGCATGCCAGAGATCTTAGAGAAATTTCTCCATCATAGTAGATACCATGTTAAATCCCTGTATTACTATTTCATCCACATGCTATTGATAACTAGGCTGAGATTCAGAGATTAGATGACTTGCCAAATTCAAGAAGCTAGGAAATGCAGATGTGCACTTTTTCCTGACCTAGAGCCTATATGGTTTCATGAGGACCTGTGAGTGACACCAAGATCTTCGACCAGGGACCAGGGATAGTGACTGAAGTAAAAGAAGTAGAAGAAGCAGAGTAAGACTGCAAGATGATGGATGATGAAGATGAATTCATTTCAAAGTGTGCATCTTTATGGATATGATTGGGTGTTCGTAAGGTTCTCTAGGGAAACAGAACCGACAGGAGATACCTGTAAATACTATGAAATTTTATAAAATTGTCTCACACGACCATGGGGATGCACGAGGCCAAATTTTGTTGGGCAGCCTGGAAGCCAGGGATTCTGATGAAGGTCCTCCATGAGTTCTCCAGAAGACACTGGCTGTCTGAAGTAGATATGGAAATTCTCTTTCTGAATGCTTTTAAGGCCTTCAACTGGTTGGATAAGATGTCACTAATTGCTTAAGGGAGTCTCTTCAGTTAATTGCAGATATAATCAGTCGTATATGCAATCAACTCACTGATGACCAAACAACTGAGCACCATTACCTGGCCAAGTTGACACATTAGCCTAACCATCACATATTGCTTGAATTGTGCTGCCTAAAAAGATACATTGAGTCCTTGTCCCTCAGAATATGACCTTATTTGGAAATACGATCTTTGAAGATATGATTACTTAAGTTAAGATGAGATCTTTCTGGAGAAGGGTGGGCCCTTAACCCAATATGACTGGTATTCTAATTAATATAAGAAGAAGCAACGAGGCACAGAGACAGAATCACAGAGAGAAGATGACTATGGGAAGATGGAGGCAGAGAAGGGGGTTTTGCTGCCACAAGTCAAGGAGTGCCTGGGGTGGCCAGAAGCTAAAAAGAGACAAGGATGGATTTTTCCCTAGAGCCTTCAGAGGAAACGTGGCTCTATCTGCATCTTGATTTCACATTTATACTTCCAGAACTGTCAGAGGATAAATCTCTGTTATTTTAAGCCACCCAGTTGGCAGTAATTTGTTATGGCAGCCCTAGGAAACCACTATAAAGGGGTAATGCATAAAGGACTAATTTGGTAGCATGATACTTGGGGCAATTTGTGATTTATTTATTTGTATTTTAACTCTCATGCAGTATAAGTTAATTTATGAGATAATTCTTAGAGCTATTCTGTCTCTATAATGGTTTATGTCATCTGCTCTTCAGGGATTTTTTTAAACACAGTATTTTAAATTAAAAATCAAATAGTCTGGTTGTTTATACACAAGTACATAGCAGATAGTTAGAAAATCCATTGTTGATGGCATTCAGGAAGATTAAACTATTTGTTAACCAAAATCCATAAAACTAAGATATATAAAAGATATAACACATCATTAAAATTAGGTAATTTCTAAGTACATACTGGAGAACATGATTCCTTATTAAGGTTAAATTTTTTTTGTTTTACTATTTAACATAATCTTATAGTCATTGCTTATATTCCTTTCAAGATCTTCCCATCTATATTGTAAAAATAAATATCATTTGTCTATTCATTCATAGAACACCCACTGCCAGGCACTATTAGAGACATTGAGAGGCAATAGGGAACAATTAAAATACCTGCTCTCAAATATCCAAATAAATGAGTAACATAAAGATACCACATTACTGTACGAATTAGAGTAAGCCCTCCCCCCAGCAAAGTTCCCCACAACAAATGACTTAAAGCATGTCTTTCTCTCTTAACAGTCCAAGGAAACTGGTTGGTGAGCAACTATGGTATGAGGCCTAAAATTAAGGCTCAATAATATGGGTGGAGAACTGGGAGGGCCTCAAATGTCCTAACCACAAGTTCTCCCCATTCTCCTCCCTCAGATAAGGTATGTATGTATGGACGCCTCAGGAAGCACAGCTCCTACCTAGCCCTGACTAGCAGGTTTCAGTTCCCTGGCAGACTCTGGAATTATTTTTAAAAAGCAATCACATCTGCCCAAGAGAACAAAGGGTCATCCACCTTCTTGATAACTACAACGCCTGCCTCTCACAGCCCCTGGTTGTTCACTATTCCAAGTACAAACCCCATGTGGCCCTCCCTGCCTGGTATGCAGTGTCCTCCTTCCCCAGGCTGTAAGTGTAAATGACTAATAAACTGCTGTCAATATCATCTGTCCAGTGTTGTGTTCAGTCATCCCATAATGCTAAGACAGGAATCCCTCCCTCCCCAGTCAGGTGAAGAGGAGGCAATTAAAGCAGCAGCTCAATTCCTGTGCACATTTAGGGATCAAGATTCTTTCTAGGTATCTGTTCCACCATCTCCTAAGGCACTGTTGTTGTTGGCTGGTCAAGCTATTGCCCTGAGCCTTTATCCTCCGCTGATAATTGAAATTGAAGTAATTTTTGAGTAAAGGCCTTACATTTTCATGGAGGTTTATAGTTTTTGCCTTATCACTTTGAAAGAATTTTTTTAAAAATTAACTTTGGCCGTATGTTTGGTTTGGGGTTTCTTAAGCTTTATAAAATGGTACATGTATAACCAATTCTCACCTTGACTACTGCCTTGAGAGTTCTGCTTAATGTCTAAAGTAGGCAATATTATTTTTATTGCATCTTCAAAAAAGTACTACCTTTGAATGGAATGTCTTATAAAAACAGGAGAGAAATGGAGAGAGGGCAAATGGGAACACTCAAATTAGGAGAACTCAAATTTACTCCTAACCGTGACCACTTTCAGAGAAATTATTCCTACCCAGTTACCCTCAGATTACATTTTAGACCTTATTACTACTTCCTTTGGCACTGAAATCTTTTAAGAGATCAGAAATACACGATGAAGATTTTTTCCCCTTTCAGGTGACTTTTTTTCATGCATTCTATAAGGAAGGAAATATGAGGAGAACATAGTGTGGTGGTGGACTCTACAATTGTTTCAATATCCACTAAAAATTTACTCCAATTTCAGATATCAGTAGTAGATAAATACACAATTGCTAATCAAGTGGCTCAGATGGTTCCTCAAAGACCTCAGGAATTAAGTTATGTAAGAAGAAGTGTAAACACATGGATCCAACCCAATGCACACAGAAAACTTATCTAAACCATTAAATCTGCTAAATTGATTTTAAAGTTCTTGCAGTTTGGCCCTAATGTTTCAGATTAGTAATGGTGGCCATAAATGCCCTTCTATCAGCTTATTCACTAACAGTAACATTTGATAAGCTACTTCTTATTCTGCCTTTTTCTCTCTTTCTGTACTATTTTTTCCTCTTCTTTCTTTTGAATTTGCCCCTAGCTGGGTTCTAGGGATATATAAGACATGATCCCTGACCATCAGAGGTTAGAGTCTAGCACCATAGACAGACAAGTACATATAAATATATACAAAATATATGCATAAGCACATATAAATACCTTTCAATAATCATATTCAATATTATAGTCAATAATTACTATCAATAATTGAACAAAGATATTAAATACACTTACAAGGTATTTATATGGTAGTAAGTAGAGGGGCAACAACTTCGTCTGTAGCTGACAGGTAGTCAAAGCTGCAGGTGGGCTAGAGAGTAAGAGGACATTCTAGCTAGAGGGAATAAGGTATGCAAATATAGAGAGACGTGGGAGAGCACAGCACAAGGAGCTGGAAGCATGCAGTGTACATTGGAGAGTAGTGGAAGACCAGGCTAGAGCAGCAATTCTCAGCCAGGGGTGATTTTGCCTCTCAGGGCATTCAGCAATGACTGGAGACATTTTTGGTTGTCACAATGGGGTGTTTAATGCTCCTGGTATCTAGTGAGTAGGGGACAGGGATGCTGGTAAACATTCTACAATGCACATGCATCCTACAGTGAAACAAATAATTATTTGATCCAAAATGTCAATGCAATACAATGATTGAGAACCCCGGGGTTAGTGTGAAAGAGAGGACAGAATGTCATGAGCCTCTCACAGGCTACTCTAAGTTTTTTGGAAGAGTATCTGAAAAAATAAAAAAAAAATTTAAAAACCACAACTTTTTAATGTCAATACTCATTGTAGTGTTTAGTTGGCAGAGAGGCCCTTCCTTAAAGAGACAAGTCAGTAAGGAATTCCGTCATCTCACTATATGGATTCTAGGGTCTGTCTGGGACTCTTTGGACTCTACAAGGTTCCTGCCATAAATTTGTTATTTATTTGAGTAAGAATCTATGATGAATACAATATCTGTAGTGGATCAAATCAGTGATCTTTTCCTCCTAAACTCAGTAGATTAGTTGAACTGTTTTTTTGTTATTATTGTTTCTTTTATTTGATTTCTCAGCAAATACTATTGCTCTCTGCTGACAAAGAGTAAAGCTCTCCAGCTCAGTAGATCCTTTAGATTTTATCCTTCAGTCTTCCATAGCATTGCATGTTTAAATTGTTTCTTCTTCTCTGAAAGAAAAAAAATAAAAAGCCTTTTTTTCCAGGAAAAAAACGTATAGCCATTTAAGTCTGAGAGAGAAGGACACCCGGGACTTTGTAAATAGATCTTAGTGCCCCATAATAATCAAAAACTGCTCTCTACCCACAAGGAAAATTACTGTTTCCCTTATAGGCTTTTTGTCCAGGTACAGTTATGATGCATAACTCGAATGAGCAAATGAGTGCATTAATTAAATAAAAGCAAAAACCAAGACTAATTACCACAGTTAAACCAGTCAATCCTCAAGTGGTTTGGTCAATAAGTAAAAGTGCTCCATAGTTTTTGGCTATTAGGGGTCTAATTCATATTATAATACTCAAGAACTAGCCATGTTACATACAACATACATAATTTAATAATTTTACAAACACAGATCTGAGAAAGCAAAGATCGTGGAAAACTTTTATTATTAGGATTAACACTGACATTCTGGGACATTTTAAGATATCTGAAGTAACTTAGGGGGGTCATAAATTTGTAAATCTGTCTTCTCTTTGCCTCAGCTATAATTTCTTGTTTTCATATTGAAACACAGGACAAAAGAAGACACATACAATTATATCCCATGCACGGTTTTCCATTGCCCTTTTTCCTTTTATTGTGTAAAGAAAATTCTGATTCTCCTGATCTTCTAACAAAATTGGTTAAATTTACCCCCAATTGTTGTTTGTGGTTTGCCGATGAATTTTGCTAATGAACTAACTAGTGCAACCGACCACTTGCAGAGCCAGTCTCAGTATAATGAAGTAATTATTTAGTACTAAACCAGGACGGCATCTTTCTTTTTCTGTGACAAGAATGATTCTTTATTCTCCCATTAGCCGGGTGGCCTGGTCTCTGTAAACTAGGTATTGACCTGCTCATTTAAGGAGCTCCACTCTAAATGCTTCTTCCCTTACTTAACTCAAGCAAGCTCCTATAATTTCTCTTCACCATACAGGGTTAGCATGTAAAGAGTTCATTGTTCATTTATTGTGAGTAAAGCAAGGCGTCAGGGAGCTATTCTTAGATAGATGCTCAGACTCCTGAGCCCTGCTTACTTGTCCCTGGATATAATGGATACAAAACCGTATGGGGCTTAGAGAGCATCATGTAAGCTCCATAGGAAATCTGAGGCAATGAATCATGGAGCCAGACCCCTACTGAGGGCTGTGTGTCTGAACAGACTACAAATAGACAGAAAAGCAGCTTAGGCAAGTGGCTTTCATGGGACAGGAATGCATATATTAGACATAAGAGGAGACTATTTGGATAAGGATGTTTATATATAAAGGACAATAATAATTCTTCTAGCCAGGCTCAGAGAGCGAACGGTTAGTGAAGAACAATGCCCCTTGGGCCCACATTGATGTCTTTCAGGTGTATCTTCTGCCACCATTTAATATCCTTTTTTTAAAAAGTGTCACACGATATTGGATCACCTTGGCCATGATGTATTGTGTCAGGGCACATGCAATGAGACATAGTGAGATGTGACTGGAAAAGCCTGAAGTAAAGATTAGATGTCACAAATTAAAGAAAAAGCCACTGCCATCGTTCGTGATTGAACCTTTCTTTGAAACTGGGGAAAAATTAAAAGGGTTTTAAATGACACAGGAAAGGAAGTTGTGTATAGAAAGTCTGGGAGGTAATATTTTTTTTCTTTCACATTTTCGTTAAATAGCAAGTGCTGCATGTTATACCTGACTGCTATCTGTAGAAATGTAATTACGCTGTTAAAAAAAGGTAAGCAATAAACACCCCCACCTTGGGGAAAACTTGTTAACATTTTTATTAAATTTTTATGTTTGAATAATGATACTTTAATATATCTTTTTCTTGACTGCAATTCCCAGAGACCTTTTAAGAGTAACTTGGCTTGACAGCCCAGTAGTTTTGAGATAAAGAAAAGACAAATTAGGATGATGTCTATAGTGGGAAACGAGATTACAATGAAAAGTTTATGGTGTAAAAAGGGCAGGAACTGAAGCTCTTGGTTTCTTTCAGGGCTGTTTATGATATGTATGGTAAATGGGAATAAGCATATACACATATACATAAACAGGTTTATGTTTGTCCCCATACGTGCTCCCTTGACTTTTTAAGCTCGTCATACTTGTACAAACATGAGTGAAAATAATGTTTCTTTCAAATGTCAACCGAGAAATAAACTAAGCTGCAAGGCAACAAAACTGTTTATTTGGGGTCATAGAATTGCAATTTGGGGCACACAGGTTCAGGTAGCAACCCAAAAAGTGTCCCATCTTGGCACTTTTAAGCAAGGGTTTTTAAAGAAAAAGATTACAGAAGTTGTTTGTGATCGGTGGATATTCGGGGTTTTCCAAATGTAGATAGTTTAGTGAATTCCTTATTTTGGGGTTTGTTTTTGTTGTCTGGATGAACTTGGGAGTTTTTGTTTTTTTTTTTAAATTCCCCTCCCCTCCCCCTGTTGTCTGTTTTCTGTGTCTCTTTGCTGCGTCTTGTTTCTTTGTCCGCTTCTGTTGTCGCCAGCGGCACGGGAAGTGTGGGCGGCGCCATTCCTGGGCACCCTCCCCCGCGCTGGGCGGCTCCCCCCACGGGGGCACCCCCTGCGCGTGAGGCTCCCCCATGCGGGGGACACCCTTGCGTGGCACGGCGCGCATCAGCACTGCGCACGGGCCAGCTCCACACGGGTCAAGGAGGCCCGGGGCTTGAACCGCGGGCCTCCCATGTGGTAGACGAAAGCCCTAACCACTGGGCCAAAGTCCGTTTCCCTGAACTTGGGATTTTGAGGAACCTTGTTGCTTAAGGTTTTGCATACTTTGTGTGAGATCTGGCTGATATTTGCATAAAAGCCATCCCCAGAATGACCTCCAGACTCCATTTTAAATCTCTTAGCCATAGTTACTCTATTTTGTTTTACTTCTTTTCACACAGAATAATAACTATGACTCAAGCTGGGAATTTGCCCAATGAAGTATACACTCAATTAAAAATATTACCGAGGAAGAAGAATCAGCTATTCAAAAACGGACAGAATTACAGCAAATTACCGTGGTGGTATTTGGAATCTTTTGATAGCGTTGTTATGTTGTGGTCTTGATGAGCATGTGACATTACTGGGCAGTCTAAATAAAATAACAACGATTACATAATAGCTAAGCAGCACCTCATCACATTCTCAAGTCACAAACTAAAAAATCCATGATTTTGAAATCAAAACCCTTTCACAAAGACTTCAAAAAGAATTTAAAGCTTCAAAAATAATTTGCCTATCTTTGAGGATGTTAATTGTAACTACTGAAGGTCTTAAGGCAAGGATGGGGGACAGCTTTAATAAGTTTTGTTAGTGCAATGCCATTTTCTGTGCCTTAAAGACTTTTGCATATTATATGTTCAATAAATACTTTTGAAGAGAATTCAAATCGTTATACAATATGTTAGTCAACCTGTTGTTATGATAAAAAAGAAAAGAATGTAAGAAGTTAAGATTTAGAAGTTCTCAGATAAATAACACAAGCTGAACAGCACATTGTCCACTGTTATATTTTGATACAACTTAATAATGTAGACATTTTAAATTTAGATACGATGAAATGTGTCATTTCTTACACTTTTTGCCTTATCCAGAAATAAGGTCTTTTCCTGTATTTTCTATTATATTTTTAAATTATGCTTTTCATATTTAGGTTTTAAATCCAGTTTGAATTAATGTTTGTAAATGATATAAGGTAGAGATATAATTAATGCATAACCAATTGTCCTAGTTATTTTAAAAATTGTTATTTCTCTTGTAACATATAATACCACTTCTGGAATATAGTAAGTTGCTGTTACATGTAGGGGCCAGTTTTAGATGTTCTATTGTGTTCCAGAAGTTTTTCTCTACACCAATATTCAATGTCTGATTTTTACAGCTTTATGATAAGTCTAAAAGCTTGACATGGCAAGTTCTCTCACATTTTACTTCCTAAAGATTTTCTTAACTAATATTGACCTTTGCATTTCCATATAAATTTTAGGAGAAGTTTGTCAAATTCCATGAAAAATCCCATTTTAAACATTAAATTTGTATTTACTTTATATATTAATTTGAGAAAACTAAATGCTTTAACATTATTGAGTCTTTCCACTCATGAACACATAGAATTGCTTCATTTGCTTGGTCTTCATTATGTCTTTTAATACAGTTTTATTATTTTACAAATAAATATTGAGCATCCTTTGTGAAATTTGGTACTGGATTCATTTGTTTTGTTTTTTTCTTTTTGTCCCTTTTAAATGACAACTTTTGGTATTACATTTTCTCATTCATTTTTGCATTATTAAACTCATGTCCAGAATATGTGCTTAATACTACTTATTCCAATAGTTTGTCTGTAAAATATTTTGAGTTCCCTAAACAATGAAAAATGAAATATTGATTTCTTCTTTTTCTATCCTTCTGTATTTAATTTCTTACTCTTATTTCTTTGTGTTGGTATCCAGGATACTGTAGATTAGAAGTGATAATAGTGTTACTAAGCAAACATAGGATTTTCTGCCCAGGTACTCCAATAACCATTTCCTGAGACACTGAGGTTTCAAAAAGATAAAGGGTTTATTGCTAAGTGGCAAATTAAGGTGATCAGATAGCCTATCACCCTAAAATTTTAGAATATCCAAGGACAGTCAGGGTTATACTAATGAGTAATTAGGGTGGGTTAGTTCAGGGCTGACTCAGTTTCCTTCATTAATAAACATTAAGGGAGCAGATGTGGCTCAAGCAGTTGAGCACCCACCTCACATCAGAGGTCCTAGGTTTTGTTTCTGGTGCCTCCTGATTAAAAAAAAAAATAAGCAAAAACAAATGGAAAAACCAACTAACTCAGGGAAGCCAATGTGGCTCAGTGGTTGAGTACAAACTTCCCACATACAAGGTCCCGGGTTTATGCCCCCCGGTACATCAAAAGAACAAGCAAACAAAAAACAACACTTTAGGGGGCTATCTAATGATCATAAGACTTCTTCAAAATTATACAACAGGACAAGGTGAGGGAGTACAACCAGGTACCAGTCACGAGGTTTTTACAATCACAAGATAAAGGTTATATAGTTTTACAACCATTGTCAGAGATCAAGGCATCTGGATTCTAGTTCAGCAAGTTTCAATATTTTAGGTATTTACTTTTGGCAATTCTCAATATACCAGAAAATAAATTGGTAAACTGGTTCTGGGTATCTAGGTTCTCGCTTATGTTGCACATAAGATTTTAAGGCCACGCCATAGGATAGGCAAGGGAGTAAAAAGTTTATTAGGAAACAAAAAAGGGGATAAGTAAAGCCCCAGGTTAGGCCTTAGTAAAGCCTTCTCCTTCCCTTTCCCAATGTTGGGGAGGGGCCCCAGCTGTTGGCTTTTCTGATTGGTTGCCCCACCTGTTAACTGTCAGGAGGCCAATGGGGAGGCCTGTTGTTCAGTGTTATCTGGTGCTCCCCTTTGACCTGGAAACAGTTCCAAATGGGACTTCCTGGCTAAGGTCGCCGTGGTGTCTCTCTGGCTTTGTTTTTAGCAGCAGGGGTTTCTTTGCAGGGTTTCATGGCTATGTTCTCTTCCAGGTCCTAGCGATGACAGGATGTCTTCCCTTTTCCCTATACTAACCTGCCTCAGAACACACTTGTCTTGGTACTTTTAAAATAAAACCTAATGTTTCACCATTAACTAAGGCATTTGCTGTAGTTATAGTAAATACAACTTTGCTGGGTTAAAGAATTTTCCTTTCATTTCTATTTTGATAAGTTTTTTTTTTTAACACTATGTGTTGAGTTTCTCTGTCTTTTTTGGTGTAGCTATGTTTCTTTCTTCTTTAATCTGTCACTGTGAAGATTTACATTCATATAGATTGTCTAGTTTTAAGCCATCCTTGCCTCCCTTGCATATACCCAATTTGATGGCAGTCTACAATTTTCTTTTCTTTAATATCCTTACCTAGTATTGGTAGTAAGATTAGTCTTTTAAGATAAGTTGGGAATTTTTTCCTCTTTTTCTATTTTTTTTGAATACTTTATATAAAATTGGTGTTATCTGCATTTAAAGCTTTGGTAAATGTGTTTTAAAGCACCTATGTCTATTATTTGTGGATATATGGAAAGCATGTATTTTAAAATATTAATTTAATCCATTTAATAGTCTTGGATTATATCCTTATTTACAAGTCAGTTTTAAAAAGTTATATTCTTTTGGGAAATTGTTTATGCAACTTTTCAAATTTATAAGCATCAAGTTTTCATTGCATTTTATGTTTTTTAAAAATTCTTTCTGTAGTTATGCTTTCTTCTTCACTCCTAATTTTATTTTTCCTTTCTTTACCTTCAACTATGTTAGTGTTTTCATAGAAACATAAGAATTTAGTTTATTTTAATACCTTTTCCATAGGTATTATGGAATTTTGGTTTTCCTGTCTCTATTTTTTTGGTTTTTCTACTTCAGTCATTTCTATTCTTATCTTTATTATTTATTTTGTATACTTCCTTGGTTTAAATTATTTTTTAAATTTTTTGCATTGGTAGAAAACCTCACTGGTTTTGTTTTTCTAACAAACACTGATAGCGAAAAATCCCCCTCTATCACTTTAGTGGCATCACACAAGTTTTGATATTTAATTTTTAAATTTTTACTCAATTCTAAAATAAGTAAAAATTTATTGTGATTTTTTTTCTTTGACCCATGGATATTTAAATGTTTGTGTTTGAATTTCCATGGGATTGTTTTGGTGATACTTGTTATTGATTTCAATAATGATGCCATGACTTAGGTGATTTTTTGTTATTGATTTAAATGATGATGCAATGATTAAATTGCAAATTAGTTAGAAAACACAATCTATAATATACTGATTATTTGCTATTAGTGAGATTTGCTTTGAAGCTTCTTTTGTCAATTTTCATAAGTGTTCTAATGTGGTTAAGAATAATGTGCAGTTATATATATATCTATTAGAAGCAGCTTGATTATTAAGACTGTTCAAATATTCCATACACCCTTACTAATATATCTTCTTTCCATTTTCTTTTATTAATTATTGAGACCTCTGTTAACCTCAGAACAGAGGATTATAGATTAATCAATCACTCCTGTAATTCTATCAGTTTGTTTCCTAATATATTTTGAGGTCCTTTTGTTAGGTAAGGAAAAATTTGGAATTTTCATATTTCCTTGGTGAATTGTTTCTTTTTTGCTATGTTTTGTACCTTTTTATTGCTAATAATGCATTCAACTCTTTTTGATATTAGAGTTACTGAAGCTTTATTTGCACTAGTATTTTCCTGTTAAATTTTTTCCCATTTCCTTATGCTTAACTTTTTTATGCCTGTATGTTGTAGGTGTGCCATAAGCAAAAGAAAAAAAAAAAAAGAAAAAAAAATCTGAAACAATCTCTCATTTTTAACTGGTAATTTTAGTTTATATACATTTATTTGTTTAATGACAAATTTCAGCTGGTTCTGTAATATTATATTTTGCTTCTTATTTATTATATCCTTTTGGGGGGCAAGTTTTTTTTTCCCTTATGCATTCTTAGATTCTAGATTTTCTACATTTATGCTTTCACATCTCCCTCCTCTACTCATTTAGTAGTTACACTTTTTTTTCTACTTTTAGAGGCCACTTTTCAAAATTTTATTTATTTTATCTTTTATTTTTTATTTTTTGGAGGTACCAGGAATTAAAGCCAGGACCTCATGCATGGGAAGCAGGCACTCAACCACTGGAGCTACATCCACTCCACTTCAAATTTTAATGTAGAACAATTCTCAATTTATTCATAAACTTTTCTACTCTCAGACAATGCAAAGGTCTTGATGCTTTACCTATGAACTCCTTCAGGAGCCACAAGGCACTGTCATTACACTTACATATTTTATAGAATGAATAATACTTTCATTATTTTATCTGTATTTTACCAGTTTACTAGCCACCACTGTTTCTTTTGTCTCACTCCTTCCTTTCCAGTTTCATCTTCCTGTTTCTTACAACTTGCTCCTTCCTTTTCACTTTTCTATCTGGAGTACTTCTTTTAGAATTTTTCTTTGCAGATCTATGAGTAAAAAGTGTTTAACAATCTTTGTCAAGAAATGCATTATGCTATACAAACTCATAGAATTTACCCAGGCAAAGTTTACATTGACAACTACTTAAAAATTATTATTCCAACACTTTTTTACTATTGCTATTGTTTTTTATTTATTTGTTTGTGGGTTTTTTTGCAGTTTCATTATGATTTATCTCTCTATATATGTATTTATACAATATTCAGTTATGCTCAGGACTTGTTCACAGTAGTATTTTATTAAGTCTGGAAAATTCTTAGCTACTACATGATGTGATAGGCTGAGTAATGCCCCCAAAAGGATCCACATCCAAATCCCCAAACCAGTGGATTTTACCTTATATGGCAAAAGGACTTCATCAGCTTTTTCTCTGTTTTTCTGTTGTCTCTTCATCAGTGTCTAATATGGTCTTTAACCCTTCCACTGAAGTTTCAATTCAATTACTACATTTATCTTTTCTAGATGTTCTATTTGGATCTTTTTTTTTTAAGTCTGCTTCTCCTTTTACATAACATCTTTATGTATTTCTATGTTTATAAGTCCTTTTATATTTGGTAATTTTTAGATGTGCTTTTGTTATAATTTCTGCTAGGTCTAAATCTGAGGTTCAGAGAAGTTCAATACTTGATATGCCTGCTGACTCACCCTTATAGTGGATTGTTTTCTTACTTGTTTATAATATCTAATTTTGAGATTATATTCAGTTGAGTTTTATCTGTGCAAATCCCTGTGACCTAGTTGGAATGCATGTCCCTCTAGAGTGAATATGTGTACTACAAATGCCATGACTGTATTACCAATCTGAAAGTAATTTTGGATAATATTTTTCATAGTTTGAAGATGCCTAGACCCTCCGCAATAGTCTACATTTAAATTCCAAACATGAAAGAGTATAGATCCATATATAAAAATCTTAGAGAAGAATTTTTCTTTCTACCCAGGACCAAGCCAAAATGAGTAAGTTGCCAGTTTCCTTGTGCATGCCCTGCATTGTTAACAGATTCCTGCCTCTCACCCATTTTTTCCCTTTTTTTTTCATTAAATATTTTTCCAAGGCTCTGGCTCTCTGATGTGTCTCCATTTCCATATTTCATCTTGAATGGGTCCATAATCTGGTTTCCTGTTCCCACATAGATGTTAAGCACAAGAATCTGTAGATTACCCGACAGAAAATCTTTCTTAAAGCAGCTGTGGCATCAGTTTGTGCTCTCAGCTCCGGTTTTGCTTTCTTCATTCCTTTTCCCTGAAGATTTCCCTAGGTCTCTTAAGAATTTGGCCTGTACAAGGATGATAGTTTATTATGTATTTGTGGATTGTTTTTAGTACCAAAGAATTTCATGCAATCTTGTTCAAAATATTGCTGGAATTGAAAGTCCAGTATAGATTTTTAAGGTGATACTCCAAAGCAAGTCCCTCGAGACAGTTTCTTTTCTCTTCCCTACATTGGAAGTATTCAAGTGGAAGTGGTATATGTCCATGATGCAGATGCTTTACAAATTTGACTTTTGTAGGGGAAGTTGGAATGATCTAAACCTGAGGTCTGATTTTTCATACTCAACCACTAATCCTGAAACTTCAGTTTGCTTTTATGAATATTCTTGATTTAATATAATTTAAGACTAATTTTTTAAATGAAGAAAATGGCTATTATAGTTTTCTTCATACAGTGTTATCAATATCCTAACAAGCATAGGACTCTTATTTTAGAAATAACAATCTGAAACAGAGCTAGTAGCTCATGGGATTGAGTATAAGATTATTTAATTGAAATATGAAACCTGATAGAGGCTGATAGAGTCTCTGAGTTATATAAACTTATTTTTACCTCTGTAATTTTTCTCCCTTTTCCTAATTATAGGCTTGGGGTGTTGATTATAATCTATGTTGCTACTAACGGAAAAATGATAATCATATAATTTGCTACAGCTTGTTAAGTGATTACTATGACCAGATATTGTGACAGATCTTCCATATGCATTATCTAATTCGATTCTTAGAATAACCCCATAGGATTAATATAATTTTACCTATTTTTAGATGAGAAAACCAAGACTTTATAACATGTCCAAGTTCACACTGTAGGAAGTCAGTGGATCCAGTATTTGATTACAAGTCTCTGACTTTAAAACACATGAAGTGAATATTCTAGAGAAAGGACTTAAATAAATAAATAGCAATTTTTGTAAGTATATAACAGTATGTAGTAAAGAATTTAGCTTTTCCCATTGGAGGTCTGGCCTTTGTTTTTGGCTCCTGATAGGCCCTTGGAATATTATGCCTGAGAGGAATCCCTCTTTTGACCTGGGACCTGGGGCATGCCAGATAATATGATTTGACCTGGGACCTGGGGCATGCCAGATAATCTAACTATATGATTTAAGATGGGGCTGGCCATACCAGATAGATTATAGGAAGGAGACTGACCACATCAGAAGGCCCAACGAAGTGATTTAAGGTAGGGGCTTAGGATAGGCCTGAAGACTATCAACAACATGGGCAATCAGTCAATCTACTGTGTCTATGTGATGAAGCCCCAATAAAACTCTGGGCACTGAGGCTTGAGTGGGCTTCCCTAATTGACAATACTCCATGTGTATTTTCATATCAGTAAAGGAACATGTCCTGACTCCTAGGGGAGAGGACAACAGAAGTTCCACATTTCGTACTTCCCCAAATTCTGCCCAATGTGCTCTACTTTTGCTGATCTTAATCTGTGTTCTTTCTTTTAAATACTTTAACAATGACTATAATAGTTTTCAGTGAGTTCTGTAAGTCTTTCTAGCAAATTATCAAACGTCTAAACCTGCAGTGGGATCATGGGAAATTGAGAAGAGGGAAAATGTCTGGGCAAGTCCAAAAACCCGAGAGTTTATCTCTTAATTTAAGGAAAGAAAGTTATTCCAGGAGAAATAAGTACCATGTGCAAAGGCAAGGAATCAGGAAGCAAATAACATAATTCACTCAATTAAATACACTATATTTAAATGCCACCCAAAACAAACAGAACAAAACACAGTTACCAATTAAACTATGACATGTCATTAATTGTAAGACATACCCTTATAGTAAAGATTCAGAAAGTATCTAAGAAAATTAAATTAGCTAAACTAGGAACTGGTGCTAAACTAAGTGTGGCCAACATATTAGATAATTCAAGGCCAGGAGTTAAAGGGAAAATATTAATGCGAGGGGTGGCAAGAAATGACTTGGAGAAATAATTTAGATACATTATTTCTAATATAGCTATTAGATATATTCATCTAGAAATTTAGGTGAAAAATGTTGATTTATCCCCTATATGCCAGTCCATCTGATAAAAGCCTTCCATAAAGTATGTCTTTTAATGGTCAAAATGACAGTGAGAATACATTATCTATTTGGAAAAACTGAGGCTTAAATAAGCTACGAAGTTTCCCAAATTCACAGGTCTTTTGTTGGGAGGCTAAGAACTTAAAGCAGATTTTTCTGATTCTAAAATGCACAATAAAGAGTTTAGACTTTACCTTATAGCAGAGGTCTTTAAAAGAGGTGAACATTATGACGATATTTCTCTTTAGGAATAAAACTCTGGCAGAATTGGAAAAAGACCAGTGACAAAGAGGCCAGTGGGCTTTTTTAATTATCTGAACTGATAATTTGTGATACTAACTAAGGAAAAATGGCAGTTTTGATGTGACTCGGAGGTTTCTTCATTGGAAATTTAGTACTATCAGGATCATAAAACATTTGGAGAGAAGGCAAATATGAGTTAAAATTCAAGCTTATTTTAAGCTTCAAATCCTTGCTAGCTATCCTGATTGAGCTTTCCTTTATGTCTGGCAAGGCTGATGGATGTGTGTTTGGATGTTATCAGTATAGATACATGCTGAGGACACCCAAGTGAGTGGAATCATCCAAAGAAAACATACAAAGATAGAGAAAATTATTTAAGGCTGGATCCCTGAAGAGTTCAAATATTTAAGGAGCAACCAGAAGAAACAACTAGAACTGTAAATAGAGTTGTAGGAAGAGGGTTGTCCCACTGACCAAGGAAAGAGCGATTCCTTGATAAAAGAGAGGTTAATAATAAAAGGGCTGCAGAGAAAAGGCATAGGGCAAGTACTACAATTAGGTCATTGAAACTGGCAATAGGAATCACTGGTAACTGATCATAACAAAATCAGTTAATTGATGGAGACCAAAACTACATTACAATGCAATGGGTAAAAGAGGGAGCATTAATTAGCTTTTTTTGTGCCATAAACAACAAGCATTTTCTTAGCTCACAATTCAGTGGGATGGTAGTTTAGGCCAGGTTCAGCTGAGTAATTTTTCAGAACTCAACTTGGCTTACTCATGCTTTTTTTTTATAGCTGCAAGTCAGTTCTTTGTGCTTATCTGGCCGACAGCTTGGATGAAGAAGGCAACTGAGCTATGTGTCTTGCATCATCTAATGGGCTAGCCCAGGCTTGCTGACATGGCAGCTCTTCAGGGATCCAAGAGAATAAGCAGAAGCATGCAAGGACTCTTGAGGTCTCAGCATGGAACTGGTACACTATCACCACTGCCCCATTCTATTAGCCACAGCAAATCACAAGGGCAGCCAGATTCAAGGGGTGGGGAAATGGACTTCACCTCTTGATGAGAAGAATGACAAACTCAAATTGCAAAAGGATACAGGAATGAGTGAAAAATTGTGGCCACAGAGAGGGAGATGAGGAGGTGAAAATAGGCAATATTGCATTGGTCACCATTGTCAATGGAAAAATGATGATAAAATAATGCACAACTCTAATGTGAAAGGATGTCTTTTATTCACATAAGGGGCAGAATAACATCTGCCTTTAGTGCTCTTGTGTCTCCAACTTCTTCTGTGCTCATGCTCACTTTTAGCAGCTATCTTACTTTTAATTACATGTCATTGCAAACACTGTCCACCCCCAAGTTTGGAAGTGCCTGAACATGAATATTGATTAGAAGACATAAATCAGAACTAGGCATTATATATGATCTTGGTAGGACTCATTTCTGTCAAATACATTTTCTAATTAATCACTGGAATAATCTTTCTAAACTGCATTTTCTATCATGTTAGTTCAGGGCCTCAGAGAAACAAATGCCAAAATAGAATTATCAGTTCAAGAGAATTATTGGGGAAACCCTCAGCCTAAGATCTTCTATACATAATTTAATAAATAGTAATAGGCACATAAATGGTATTTTACTAAATGTGTAGACATTTAAACTTAGCCAATTTGCACCAAAATCATCCCCTACTACAGTCATGAATTTTTAAGAACACTGTGTTGTGAATTGGTCATTGAACCAGCTTAACAACCTAGGGCAACAAGGATCCAGTTCCTTTCTCATATCCCTAATTAGTATTCAAGTATAGGTTTTATTTACGATATCATTATAAAGCAACATTTTCTTGTAGGAAAACCTAATTTAATGATACCTGCTGAAAAGTAGGAAGTCTGTCACATAAAGTGAATGAAATCTCTCACATGAGCCAATACCATGATCACTAAAAATAATAATAATAAAAGATAAACATTTATAAGTGCCTAATAAATGAACGTGATGTGCTTTGCTTCAGAACTCATCAAGCAGGAAGAAGAGGTGGTCTCAGCATGCTGTAAGATGATCATTAAGTTTTAATAGTGCTAATGTTTATTAGTGACAGATGATTGGCTTTAAGCATCTTATGAATAATGAATAAATGAGGTGCATTTCTTCTCTCACAAATTTGTATTCAAGGCCAATGGAGCTGCCCATTGTTTGGCTTTGGAGACCTTGCACGCACAGGCAATAGCAGAATATACATACCTCTGGGAATTGGGGCCAACTCTTCCCATTTTAGTACTAAAAATAGTGGGGGGATTCTTGGCACCTTCTCAAGACTCTGATTTTCTACTGAACTTCCCTAGATGTAGGGAAGTGCATTTCAGATGTGTTAGCAAATAGAAAACTGCTAGAAAATGTTTCTCTTGTTCTCTGGTCCTGTTGAATTTATAACACTTAAACACCTGTGTCCATCAAATAGAACACACAGGATCACAGCTAGAGCTGTTCTTGACTTTGCAATTTCATTGACTGACAGTTTAATATCTATTTATTTTCACATCTGACACCAGTAAAGACAGGCTGGCATCATGAATGTCAAGACATTATGCTGACAACTGTATATTTTTTTCATCGTTTTCGGGGTAGGGGGGGAGGTGGAGTACGGTTCAACATTCCCAAGTAAAATGTTCTTTTCAAGCACTACTGCTCTAATAAGGACCAAATTATAGTTCAGATATAATTGGCAGTAACTATTGATAGGTTACCTGTACATGTTTATATAAGAGCGGGTACATTCAATTTGAGATTTACAAGTAAACTAACTGTTACTGTTATACTTTGGAATGAAATGTGTAATTATACTATTTAAATAGCTGAAACAGCTGCCATTACTGCGGACTGTGTAAACAGTGTTTTCCATACTAAAATTGAATGTTTAGAATATGGTCCCTTATTTTCAGCAGCTCTTGTTTAGTCTCTAAAATACAAACAAGAGGTCTAGCTCCATCCCAGTTCCATAATATCAAAGCAACACTCTAGATGAGGAACGTTTCCAAAATGAAAGTGAGATGGATTTGTAAAACCTCAAGCAAGACGACAGTGTGGCTCAAAATTAGCCACAAAGACAGAGGACACAAAATTTACACTAGACACCCTGCAAAATGTATTTAGTTTCTGTATGCTGAAAAAGATAGGGAAAAAGTCCTTTGTCTCTCTCATTTATGCCTGCTATCGAAACAGAAAATAATTCAATTTTACGGTAGCTCTCTGTATAGTTGGGGAAATATTATTATGATGCCAAGATCATTGAACTTCTTGGTCTGCTATCTTGAGAATGTTCTCACTGCTGGAGGTAAGGTCTGATAACTCAGAGCCAATTTCACTGTAACAGTTAAGAAGCTGCTTTATAATCAGACAGTATTGAATGGACTGCGTTTATTGGCTTTATAGTTTACGACTGAAGTATACTATTACATCTTACAACTCTCCTCCCCGATGTCATTTTGCCAAGTACTCTAAGAATGAAATATGCTCTCTAAACTGAAATTTTGTTCAGAGTGCATTCATTTACAGAAATTAGACCCGGGACTGATTGTGAATTTCCACAAAATCACATTAATTTCAGTTCTTGGCAATTACAGTATAATTAGTGTTATTGATGTAGCAGCTTCATAAATAAATATTTCGTAGCCATATAGTTTTCTTTTTGTTTTGTTTTTGTTTGTGTATTTATTTGTTTCAGCTTCATTTATGGCTGAAATTAGACCTGGCTGTCTTAGCTCTTTCTGTGGAGGAATCATGTGAGGAGTCAGGAGAAGAGGAGGTGAATCAGGTCTCCCTCCAGGTAACTGAGTCCATCTCAGTGTCACATTCTCGTGAGCTCAATCCTAATTCTTCCCATCCCGAGTGCTCCATTTCCCACATCCCTTACCCAGAATTTCTATTTCATTACTATCCTCCTTCTTCACTGGGACCTACACAATTAGTACCAAAGATGCAATGTTTTAGTTCTCTAATATTCCTAGGACGTTCCTACACCCACTTTTGTTCCACACCATCTCTTTGTATTTTGCACATCTGTCTTGATTTGCAAAGCGCAAATTTGGATTTTGAAATCAGAAGCCCTGGGTTTGAGTCCAGACTCTGCCACTAAATTAGGCATCCTTAAGAAAATGCTCATTTCTAAATGGAGGTGAATGATACTAATTATTCATTCAACAAATGTTTTATTGAGCAATGATTATGTTAGATACTATGTTATGTACTAAGGATATAGCAATGAAAACAAAATTTGTCAAGGCCCCTTCCTCATGGATCTTACATTCTAAAAATTATCTGACCTAAAAGGATTAATTAGAAAATATATGCAAATGTTTATCATAAACTATAACATCTATATAAAATGTATTTTAGGCTTTTCGATAAAAAATACAATTGCTTTTACTTTAGTTTTATTTATTCCAGAAATAATCAGCTAGTCATCTTTAAAAAGTCTAGCTTTTCAGAGGGGTAAAGGAAATAGAAGATATTTGCAAGACAAGATTCAACAGGAAGTCATTGCAAAGGGTGAGAAAAGAAGAAAATGGAAGAAACATAGAGAAAATTAGAGGTGACTAGTGACAAATATTATGTGCATACTCACAGAATATAATGTTTTTTTAGGGTGAAAACAGAAGGCTGTAGTGCTAGATCTTCAGGGTGCCTTCCTTTGATGCTTTCTCTCCCTCTAAAGCAGGAGTTTATGCCATTGAGTTTGGCCTGCCACAAGATCCTTCAAAATGACTATCTTGGAGGAGACCAAGTTTCACTTTCCAATGTCAAAAATTGATAACACTATGCTTCATTATCTCTTCTTTCAAAAATCAATAGAAATTTAATCCAACCAATGCTAAATCTTTAGATTTTTCATGAAGGTAAGTTTTTACCAATATTATTTTGATTAAAGGAAACAACCCAAACATTTAATTTCTATAGTCACTAACTACAGTTTGAATTACCTTCAGGTATTAGCACTAAACAGATGCTTAATATACTTATAAAAGCTTTAGGGTCAGTGGAGGTAATTTCAGATTTCCACCAAGATTTGCTACTTGATTTTATGAATAAAAAGGAAATAACAGAATGAACTATTATATTTGTGATATGCAACAAGGAAAACTTAATCGTCTCCTGACTCCATCTCACACTACCATCCTCACTAAAAAACAAGCTGACAAACTATTTTAATTATGAATACAAAGAGAAATTATATTCCAGAAATAAGAATATTGAAATAGAGAAAGATTTTCTTCACATTTTAAACTCTGAGGGAAAATCCTTATCTTTATTTGGTGGAAGAGAAGAGTCACATATTTTATGTGGGTGACATCAAGTGATAAAACATCCCACCTGTTGTCTACTTTCACACTAAACAGCGATTGCTTCTGCCCCTTCTTGCAGGGAGATCCTGCCTTTTTAAAACATTAGGCCACACTTGGGTTTCTAAAGACCCTGCCACCCAGCCAGTCTGATGTTACGCTGAGAGTGTTCTCAGTAGAAAGGTGAGGACAAATAAGACTGTCACATGATCATAATGTCACTGTTTCTAGCCCCATAAAATGAGAACCGAGTTTTAAGAACTAATGTAGTTTTCCATTACAATATCACCATTAATAACAATGATATTTTCCTGAAGAGATAGAAAGAAAAACAAACAAAATGGAAAATGATATAAAGCCATACAGCTGATGCTCTCTCTGGGCACTCGGAAATAACTCTAAGGCAAGAGTCAGTAAATTTCAGCAACTTAAAAGGGCTGCTTCTTTGGATGTGAGATTGTAGGGTTTCTCACATGACTCCATCACAGTCAATGTTCAACAAGAGCATAACAAAAGACAAGACTCTGAGTGACATGTTCTCTACATAGCAGAAGCAAAATCAAAAGTCCATCTTAGCATGTGCTCTATGTGAAAAACCTTTTCAATCAATAACTCAGTACAAATGTGCTGAAGGCATTCTCTATTTTTAATATATTTTTATTAGAAAGGTTGTGAATTTACAAAACCATCATGCACATGTGTGGAATTCCCATACAACAGCCCTCTCCCAACACACTACATTGTTGTAGAACATTTGTTACAGATTATGAGATAATAATTACATCAGGGTAGTATCATTAACTATGGTCTATAGTACATAGTTAGTATATTTTTTTCATACCCCCTCTAATTAACTTTGGCATTGATGCAAGAACATTACAGTATTGCTATTAGCTATACTCAATAGGTTAAATTAATTGTATTTTCCCATGCTTCTCCACATTCTTACCACCTTGCAATAGTGATGTACATTTGTTCTAGCTCATAGGACATACCTGAATTTGTACTATTAATCAAACTTCTCATCCACCTCTAGGTTCACTATGTTATTCAGTCCCTAGATTATTCTCTAACTTTCTTGCAGTTGACATTTACATTGCTTAACTACCTTTTACAGCCACAATCCCATTTAAAAACCAGCTGTTAGTTCTACTCATTGTAATGTGTTACCATCAACTCGATCCATTTCCACACTTTTACAGACAAGGTAATTGAAATTTCTACATACATTGGCATCAATACACTTTCTTAGCCCTCCTCTTATCTTCTAATAACCTATACTCTAGGTTTTAACATCATCTGTTTATTCTTCAAATTTAGTTCATATTATTAAGACCATATAATATTTGTCCTTTTGTGTCTGGCTTATTTCACTTAGCATAAAGTCTTCAATCCATGCTATCATATGTGCCCCAATTTCATTTCTTCTTATAGCAGCATAGTATCCCATTGTATGTATGTACCTCATTTTGTTTATCCATTCACTGGTTGATGGGCACTTGAGATGCTTCCATCTTTTCACAATTGTGAATAATGCTGCTATGAACATAGGTGTGCAAATGTCTGTTTGCATCACAGTTTTCAGTTCTTCTGGATATATTCCTAGTAGAGGAATTGCTGAAACATATGACATTCTATTTTTAGCTTCCTGGTGAACTGCCAAATGGTCTTCCACAGAGACTGTGCAAGTTTACATTCCTACCAGCAGTGAAAGAGTATTCCTATTTCTCCACATCCTCTCTAGCAATTATTTTCTGTTTTTTTGTTTTGTTTTGTTTTACATAACGGCTTTTCTATTGCAGTGTGAAATGATATCTCATTGTCGTTTTGAGTTGCATTTCCCTATTAACTTGTGACTTTGAAAATTTTTCCCTCCTCTCCCCCTGCACTCCCCCAGTCCCTTCCCTTCCTCTCCACCCCACCCTGCTTTTGTTGTCTGTGTCCATTTGTTGTGTGATATTCTGAATTTATTTCTTTTTGTCTTCTCTTCTTGTTTTTCTCCTCTAGGATTCACTGGGATTCGATCCTGGTGACCTGTCACTTGCGCCACCTCAGGTCCTAGTTTCTGTTACACCTCGCCTTGACTTTCCCCTTGGTCTCTTTTGTTGCATCATCCTTTTGCTGCATGACCCACTTGCGCAGACACTGGCTCTCCGCACAGGCACTTGGCTCGCCATGTGGGCACTTGGCTCACTGTGTGGGCATGGTTTTTTTTTTTATCAGGAGACCTCAAAGATTGAACCCAGGTTGCCCATATCATAGGTGGAAGTCCAATCACTTGAGCCACATCTGCTTTCCACGTTGAACATCTTTTCATGTGCCTTTGGCCATTTGTATTTCCTATTTGGAAAAATGTCTTTAATCTTTTGTCATTTTTTAATTGGATTGCTTGTTCTTTTATTGTCAAGTTGTATGATCTCCTTATATAGATGGAAATCAAATTCTGTTTGGATATGTGGTTTACAAGTATTTTCTCCCATTTAGTGGGCTGCCTTTTCACTTTCTTGACAAAGTCCTTTGAATCACAAAAGTGCTTAAATTTGAGGATCTCCCATTTATCCATGTGTTCTTTGATTGCTTGTGTTTTCAGTGTAAGATATAAGAATCTACCATCTACCATCAGGTCTTGAAAATATTTGCCTGCATTTTCTTCTAGGAGCTTGATGGTTGCAGATTTTATAGTTAGAGCTTTGATCCAATTTGAGTTAATTTTTTGTACAAGGTGTGAAGTAGGGGTCCTCTTTATTTCTTTCCTTTGGCTATGGATATTCAGTTCTCCCATCATCATTTGTTGAATAGACTGTTCTGCTCCAACTGAGTGGGTTTGACAGCTTTGTCAAAAATAACTTGACCATAGAAATGAGGGTCTGTTTCTGAACAATCAATTTGATTCCATTCATCTATATGTCTATCATTACGCCAGTACCATGCTGTTTTTACCACTAAAAGCTAAGTATTATTATTTAAGATCCAGAAGCAAGAGTCCCCCCCACTTCACTCTTCCTTTTTAAGATGTTTCTGGCTATCTGGGGTCCTTTACTCTTCCAAAGAAGTTTGATAATTGGCTTTTCCATTTCTTTAAAAATGCTGGTGGAATTTTCATCAGAATTGCATTAAATCTGTATATCAATTTGGGTAGAATTGACATCTTAATTATGATATTTAATCTTCCAATCCATGAACATGGAATGTTCTTCCATTTATTTAGTTTTAGTTTTTTTTTTTAATTTCTTTTAGCAATGCATTGTAGTTTTCTGAATACAAGTGTTTCATGTCCTTGGTTAAGTATATTCCTAAGCATTTGATTCCATTAATTGCATTGTAAATGGAATTTTTTCTCTGACTTTCTCCTCAGACACTGCATTACTAATTTATAGAAATACTGGTGATTTTTGCCTATTAATCTTGTATCCTGCCACTCTGCTGAAATCGTTTATTAGCTCTAGCAGCTTTGTTGTAGATTTTTCAATACTTACTAGGTATAGGATCATATAATCTGTGAATAGTGAAAGTTTTACTTCTTCCTTTCCAATTCGGATGCTTTTTATTTCTTTTTCTTGCTTGATTGCTCTAGTTAGAACTTATAGCACAATATTGAACAACTGTGGTGACAGTGGGCATTCTTGTCTTGTTCCCCATCTCCATGGGAAAGCTTTCAGTCTTTGACCATTGAGTACAATGTTAGCTGTGGGTTTTTCATATAAGACCTTTAATGTGCTGAGAAATTTCCTTCAATACCTATCTTCTGTAATATTTTCTCAAGAAAGGATTCTGTATTTTCTCATGCCTTTTCTGCATCAATCGACAGGATCATGTGATTTTTCTTCTTTGATTTATTAATGTGTATATTATGCTGATTGATTTTCTTGTGTTCAGCCATCATCACAGACCTGGTATAAAACTAACTTGATCATGACGAACATTTTTTTATTGTGCCATTGGATTCAATTAGCAGGTATTTTGTTGAAGAGTTTTGCATCTATGTTCATTAGGAAATGGGTCTCTAATTTTTTTGGGGGGTGAACAATGGTGATTTTATTTTCAAGCCATTCTGTGGAAGTTCAAATAACCCACATAAATGACTAACAATACTATTTAATTAGCTTTTTTTAAACAAATCAATTTTATTGATACATATTAATGAAATATACAATTCATCCAAAGTGTACAATCAATGGTAATTGGTATAATCATGTAGTTGTGCATTCATCACTTCAATCATTATTAGAACACTTATTATTTCAATAATAATAATAATAATAAATCAGAAAAACAATTAAACAAGAAAATTCGTCACCTCTCTATCTCTAATTTCTTCCCCTGCTGCTCATAGCTGCTATCTCTGGCTATTCTTGCACATTTATTTATTTATTTATTAAGCATTTTTATTGAGATATATTCACATACCATACCATCTATCCGAAGTATATAGTCAATGGCTTTTAGTATAATCTCAATGTTGTGTATTCATCATCACAGAAAAATTAGGACAATTTTACTACTCCAAAAAGAAAAACTCCACACTCAATAAAGTTCTTCCTCAGCCCTACATAACCACTAATCTAATTTCACCTTTATAAATAAATTTATATTTATCTTTTATATAAATGAACTATACAATATGTAGTACTTTTGCTTCTGGTTTCTCTCACTTAGCATAATGGGGTTTTTTTGGTCTAATATTAACATCCTTTGTATTAACATACATTTGTTCAGCTTCAAAGAAAAATGGTCTCATATATGCAATTTTACCCATATTCGTATTTCACATTTGGTTTTACTGTGCTATACACTTCCGCGCTAGATTTTTTTTGTTTTCCTTTTAGTAATATACATGACCTTAGACTTTCCCTTTCAATCGCTGTCATTTATTTGGAAGACAGTATGTTGTGCTTCTTGGACACAGATATCTATGCCCTTCACTAGGGTTGGGAAAATTTTCTACCATTATTTATTTAAATATACCTTCTGACCCTTTTCCATTCTCTTCTTCTTCTGGGACACCATGGCACATATGTTTGTATGTCTTTTCCCATCATTCAGTTCCCTGAGACTGTTCAATTTTTCGTGCTTTTGGAGGTCATTTCTTCAAACTCACTGATCCTTTCTTCTCCTCTTCAAATCTGTTGTTATATGTCTCCAGTATAATTTTAATTTCATTTATTTTGCCTTTCTTTCCCAGAAGATCTACTATTACTCATGTATGCCTTCAAATTTTTTGTGCTCACCCAATGTCTTCTTAATATCCTTAATCTCTGTAGCCATCTCATTGAATTTATTAAGGAGTTCTGTTTGAACATCTATGATTAGTTGTCTTCACTCCTTTTTGTCATCTGGAGGCTTATTGTGTTCCTTTGACTGGGCCATATCTTCCTGTTTCTTGACATGGATTGTAATTTTTTTGTTGGTGTCTTGGCATCTGGCTTTCTACATGTATTTATTCTAGACACACTTTCTCTCTTTAGTTTAGAGATTTCATGCCCTTTTGCCCTTGCTGGTTGTGTAGTAGGAGCTAAAGATATAGTTGATACTGTAAGCTCTGAAGGCTGAAGCTGCCCGTATTGTCCCAGGAACTGATGATGCTTCTCCCACTTTTCTCCTCTGCCAGGGGTAGGGACAGAGCCACAGCTGTGTGTAATAATCCAAATCATGCAGGCCAAGACCATCTGCAGTTGTCCAGAGAGACTGATGAAGTTTCACATTCCTTCTTCTCCTGCTTGGGATGGTTATGGAGTTGCAGGTGTGGGCAGGAAACTAAGCTATGAGAGTCAAAACTGACTGTAATTGCCCAGGTAGACTGAGGTAGCACCAGGTCCCCTCCTCTCCCGCCAGTGGTGGGGATGGACACTTTTGAGTGCTCAACCATCTAATCCATATGAGCTGAAAGCACCTGCAGTTGCCCCAAGAGGATGGATGAATACTATTCCTCTTGTTCTTTAAGGGGTGGGGATAGAACCACAGGCACCCAACAGACCAGTCCAGCTGAGCCAAAAGTACCTGCAGTTGTTCAGAGAGACTGAGGAAACACAGTTCCCTTCCTATCTTATCGGGGGGTATGGGTTGGGGATGGAGCCATGGGTGTCTGATTATACAGTCTGTGTGGGCCCAAAACACCTTCAGTTGTCCAGAGAGGCTGGGGAGGCACCACCTCCCTCTTGTCCTACCAGGGATGGGGGTAGAGGCACAGCATCCAACAGTCCTGTTTGTGCAGGCCAAAAGTGCCTGCAGTTACCCAAATAGGCTGAGGAAACACTGCCCCCCTCCTATCCTATGAAGAGTGGCAGGGGTGGAGACCAAGGTCTGTGTGGGCTGAAAGCACCTGCAGTTGCCCAGAGAGACCAAGGAAACACAGTCCCCCTCTTTTCTTATTGGGGGGTGGGGATGGAGCTACAGGTATCCAAGTATGCAGTCTGTGTGGGCTGAAAATGCCCGCAACTGTCCAGAGGGGCTGAAGAAACACCAACCTCCTCCTATCCTATGGGAGATGGGGTGGGGATGGAATTGGTGTTGTTGTGCAGACCAGAAGCACCTGCAGTTGCCCAGAGAGGCTAAGGAAACACAGCTCCCCTCCTATCCTATTGAGGTACAAGGGTGGAGCTCCAGGTATCTGACTATTCAGTCTGCCAGATGAAAGCATCTGCAATTACCTAGAAAGGTTGGTGCAGTTCCCCCCAGCTCCCTCCCTGCCAGAGGTGAGGCTGGAACTAAGATTAGAGCTGCAATCTAATCTGGGTGGAAAGAAGCTGATCCCTACCATCACTGTAATTTTCAGTCAACCCTATTTCACCTCACACTGGGGGTGGAGTTAAGATGGCAGTTACTGGCCTTGTTCCATGTTGGACAGTTTCTAATTTGACTTGTTCTTAGGGTTATACTGTAGCCAGCCAAATTTACTAATCAGTAGCTAAAGTCAGTGTCTGATCATCTCTTTCTCTCCCATTTTTGAGAAACGGAGGGTCCAACTCGAACCACAAAATACCCCCTGAGGTGGCTTGCACCACCAGTGGAGGATGGGCACTGGCCTCTGCGGCATGGAGTGCTCTACTCAAGAATCTTCTCTGCAGATGGGCAGCCTCTTTCTTCTGTTCTTCCAAGGATGTTGCAGGATGCTCTTCTGGTCTCCTGGGACCCCAAAAGAGTGCTTTAGATAGCTCCAGGTGATTACTAACTGCCCTGTAGCATGAGCTGACTCTTGGAGCTCCTTACTCTACTGCCATCTTGTCACTCCCTCCTAAAGGCATTCTTAAATTGCTACCTCTGTTTTCAATTTGGAGCATTGAAAATTTGACACCATGTTTATCATTTTTTTTTTAAGAAACCTATCACTTTATCTTATTTATGACTATTTTATTTGTCCACGTGAATGTGATTCTTAATATTGTGATAATATATTAGTATTTTCTTTCATTTTAAAACATTTTAATGTTAAATGTCTTTCTAATCTTATTAGACTTGTAATAAGTCTACTAAGTCGAATAAGTCTACTATAACTTATCTGACTTATAAATTATCTATAATGTGTGACTAAAATAGCAATCAAATAATAAATGCCTCAAGTACAGCCCCTTGGAATATAGAAATTTCTAAATTATTTGTTTACATTCAAAATGGTCCATTTGCTAATCTAGTCTCTCAAATATGATCATTGCCTAGAAAAGCAGTAATGAAAACATTGGTAGTTCTGAAAACCTGTAGGAGAGGTTCATCAGCTTTTCTTCTGAGAGTTTCCAAATGATTATTTAGGTCTCATATGTAATTACCAAAACCCTGAATCTCTTAAGTATTTTCACTTGTGATATGTCTCTGAGGGTGGTTCTTGGTCTCAGGATTATGGAATCCATTCGAGTCATTCAAATGATGGACAAAGCAATAAATATTCTATAAAATTAATTGAACATTTGCTCTGTAATCAGCTTATAAATTAGAGTACCAGATTAAAAGGGAATCTATTAAAAACTAAATACTACTGAGACCTCAGTAAATTTGGTACCAGTCATATTATGTATTTAGCCTGATTATTTCAAATGATTTCTTTCTTTTCAGGAAACATAGTTCCATCACACTGCTTAGCCATAACTAGTTGTTTGGGATCCATCCTTTAATGCATCACATTCATCTTCAGAAGTGATGTTAAGATGTGTAAAAGGTAAGAAAGCATTTTGTGTAATTTTAAATTTCCAACACAGAGGAAAAGACTGTAGACTGTGGTTTGACATCTGCTGTTGGGTGTGAAAAGGGTCCCTTAACTACAGGGCTGTTTGAAAGCTTCCATCCTAAAAAAAGTGTTTCACAGGGAAGAATGTTTATTTCCAGTTTATATTATGAGTTGACAGAAAAGCAAGCATTTAACAATAGAAGCCAGCAAGCAACTAGAAAGAAAGTCTTAGATATACGCCAATCTTAGATATTCTCACACAACATAATTCTCATTTCTTAATTATTTTCAGGTATGCCTAGGGAAGTATTGCCTTGCTGAGTTATGATCTCTAGTAGGATAGATGGCATGTCTCTTTCTTTGAGGGCAACTGCAGAATACTATGTATATGGTAATACAAAACAAAGATATTTTGCCTTTTATAAACTAAGCAAACACTAATCACTTTCACCACCTAAACTTTAAGTTAGTCTAGCTCCTGGTTCATATTTTCACTTCTAAATAATGAAGTACAGATCTACATTTCTGAAAGAACTGCAATAATTTTATTTAAAAAAAAAAAGACAAGATTTTGTCAAAAAAATTTTTTCTTCAGCTATTTGTTGCAGTTATAAAGGGAGTATCAAAGAATGAGCATGCCTTGCTTTGCATTTACCAAAGGGCTGCCTTTTTACTTCAGGTGCTATGTAGCTGAGGTGCTATGTAGCTTTCCAAAGTTAAGAAAAGAAAAAATAATCATAGAACCTCAGAAAATCAGATAGATAGCAAAAGTTCTGAGTCTTTTTCAGTTAAGAAAATAGGCTTCATATCATTCAATAACTCACCTATGGCTGTCTAGAAAGTTAACAGCAGAGTCACCAAAATACAACCTGTCTGAGGATCTTAAGTGACCATGTCATATGTTCACATCATTCATTCTCTCTTTACAGAAAGACTTCTTTAAAATAAAGTTGTTTTATGTTTACCAAATTAGTAGAAGCATATTGTTTAAAACATAAAGACAGGCAGATAATAATGGAAAACAATATTCCCCTTGGCTAACCCCTCCCCTTACCTATTTTACTTAAGCTCCACAATTAACAATTTCTGGATATGTCCTGGTGTTTAACTTCTTCTTCTAAATATAATACTCAGAGTGCTATCTACTTTAACCCCTATCTCATACCTCAAAGTATGGCAGAAGAGAATTTAATGCATTTATACGACTCCCCACTTTCATCCTCCTTAATTCTCCCAAAATATTTAAAACATTATTTTCAGTTTTTCTACTCATCACCCTTGCAATTTCAAACAGTATTTTTCACTTCCATTTTTTGCCCCTTAGCAATAATTTTTTATTCTAAATTTCGAAAACAATATTAGCCTATTCACATTTTCTTCCACCTATCCTTCACACATCTTTCCAAACACCTCTCACATTCTGTCTTTATGTTTACATCGTCTAGATTGATTCCATTTAGTTTATTTTAAATTTTTGTATTAAAGAAGTTGTAAGCTTACAGAACATTCACACATAACATGTAGAACTCCCGTACATCAACCCTCCACCAACACCTTGCATTTTTGTGGGACATTTGTTACAGATTATGAAAGAACATCAAAATATAGCATTTAACTATGGTCCATAGCTTACATTTGGTATATTTTTTCCATACACCCCCTAAAATTAACACCATGTATTACTATTGTAAATTTGTTATAGTTCATGAAAGAATGCTCTCATATTTGTTCTGTTAACAGCAGTCCATCATTCACCACGTGATTCATTTTGTTATATAATCTCATGCCTTGTACCATGCATCCAAAGTGTACACTCAGTGACTCTCACTTTCATCACAAAGTTGTGCAGTCATTTCCTCAGTAAATTTTTGAACATTTTCCTTAGTCCAAAAGACAAAATCATACCCCCATTATTGATCATTAGCATTGATATAGCACCTTCTTTAATATTGATGCATGAATATTACAATATTACTGTCAACTGTAGTCCATAACTTATATTAATTATATTTCCCCTTGCACCACCATATTTTCACCATCTTGTAATAGTAGCATACATTTGTTCTAGTTCATAGAATATTCTTGTATTTGTACTATTAACCACTATCCTCATTCACCTCTGTTATTCAGTCCCCATCTTTCAATTGACATTTATGTCTCTAAACTACCCTTTTCAGCCACAATCACACTTAGAAACCAGCTATATTAGTTACACTCATTAAAATGTGTTACCTTTAACTCTATCCATTTCCACACTTTTACAATAAGCTAATTAAAAATTCTATATACATCAAGCATCAGTACCCCTTCTTAGCCTTCATCCTTTCTTCTAGTAACTTATACTCTAAATTTTAATTCCATGTGTTTATTTTTCATATTTAGTTCATATTAGTAAGACCATATAATATTTGTCCTTTTGTGACTGGCTTATTTCACTCAAGGTTCATCCATATTATCATAGGTGTCCCAATTTCATTTCTTCTACTGCAGCATTGTATTCCATTTTATGTATATACTACATTTTGTTTATTTAATCATTGGCTGAGGGACACTTGTGTTCTTTCCATCTTTTAGCAATTTTGAATAATGCAGCTGTGAACATAGGTGTGCAAATATCTGTTCCCATCACTGTTTTCTGTTCTTCTGGGTATATTCCTGGAAAGGGATTGCTGGATCGTATGGCAGTTCTCTATTTTGCTTCCTGAGGGACCGCCAAACTGTCTTCCACAGAGGCTGCACCATTCTGCATTCCTATTAACAGTGAAGGAATGTTCCTGTTTCTCCACATCCTCTCCAGCACTTGTAGTTTTCTGGATTTTTTGTTGTTGTTGTTTTGTTTTTTAATACTGGCCATTTTATAAGGTGGGAGATAATATCTCATTGTAGTTTTGATTTGCAGTTCCCTAATAGACAGTGATATTGAATGGTTTTTCTTGTAGTTTTTTGCCATTTGAATTTCCTCTTTGGAAAAATGTCTATTTAAGTCTTTTGCCCATATTCTGATTGGATTGTGTATTAGTCAGTGTTCTCTAGGGAGTAGAATCGACAGGAGATATCTGTAAAGAGTATGAGATTTTAAAAGACTCTCTCATGTGACTATAGGGATGCAGAAGTCCAGGTTCCACAGGCAGGCTGCAAACCAGGGGATCTGTTGAAAGTCCATTGAAGGTCCTTGATGAGTTTCCAGGAGATGTTGGCTGTCCAAAAAATTTCCCTGAAATTCTCCCTGAATACTGAAATCACTTCCCCTCTTAAGGCATTCAAATGATTGGATAAAACGTCACTCATTGCTGATGACAATTTCCCTGGTTGATCGTAGATGTTAACTAGCCATTTATATAGCAAACTCACTGATGACTAAAGCCCATAAAGGTCCTTGTATTGCAATTACCTCAGTGCTTGCTTGACCAAACAACTGGGCACAATTACCTGGCCGAGTTGACACATTACTTAACCATCACACATTGTTTGCCCTTTTGTCATTGAGTTGTATGATATCTTTACATGGGAAGAGCATAAAAATCAAACCCTTATTCCATATGGGGTTTCCAAATATTTTGCCCCATTGAGTGGGCTGCCTTTTCACCTTCTTGACAAATTCCTTTGAAAGACAAAATAATTTAAGTTTGAGAAGGTCTCTTTTGTCCATTTTTTCTTAAAATGTTTGTGCTTTGGGTGTATGGTTTAAGAAACCTCCACCCACCCCCAGGTCTTGAAGATGTATCCCTACATTTTCTTCAAGAAGTTTTATGGTTCTAGCTTATATATATATGTCTTTGATACATTTTGAGTTTATTTTTGAATAGCTTGTGAGATAGGGGTGCTCTTTCTCTATTTTGGATATGGCTATCCAGTTCTCCCAGCACCATTTGTTGAATAGACTGTTCTGCCCCAACTGGGTGGGTTTGATAGCCTTGCCAAAAGTCATACAACCATAGATGTGAGGGCCTGTTTCTGAACAATCAATTCAGTTCCATTGGTCTATGTGTTCTCTATGTCCATCTTTATGCTGCTTTTAACACTAGGTAATATGATTTAGCTAGGTAATATGATTTAAAGTCTGGAAGAGAGTGTCCCTCAACTTCACTCTCCCTTTTTAAGATGTTCCTGTCTATTTGGGGCCTTACCCTTCCAAATAAATTTGATAATTGGCTTTTCCATTTCTTTAAAAATGGCTATTGGAATTTTCATCGGGATTGCATTAAATACGTAAATCAATTTCAGTAGAATTTACATATTAACAACATTTAGTCTTCCAATTCATGAATATGGAATGTCCTTCCATTTATTTAGGTCTTTTTCATTTCTTTTAGCAATATATTATAGTTTTCTGAATACAGATCCTTAATGTCCTTGGTTAAGTTTATTCTTAAATATTTCTTTTAGTTATTATTGTAAATGGAATTTTTCCTGACTTCCTTCTCAGAATACCCATTACTAGTGTATAGAAACACTACTGATTTTTGCATGTTAATCTTAAACTTTCCATTGTGCTGAACTCATTAATTAACTTTAGAAGCTTTGTTGAAGATTTTTTGGGGATTTTCTAAGAATAGGATCACATAATCTGTGAATAGTAAAATTTTACTTCCTTCTTTCCTATTTGGATGCCTTTTATTTCTTTTTCTTGCCTTAATGCTCTAGCTAGAACCTCTAGGACTATATTGAACAATAGTGGTGACAGTGGACATCCTTGTCTTATTACCCTTTTCAACAGGAAAGCTTCCAGTCTTTCACCATTGAGTACAATGTTAACCATGGGTTTTTTATATATGCCCATTACCATGTTGAGAAAGATTCCTTCAATTCTTATCTTTTGGAGCATTTTCATCAAGAAAGTATGCTTTATTTTATCAAATGCCTTTTCTGCATCAATCAAGATGATCATGTGATTTTTCTTCGTCAATTTATTAATGTGATATACTGATTGATTTTCTTGTGTTGAACCACCCTTGCATGCCTGGGATAAAACCTGCTTAATCATGATGAATACTTCTTTTAATGTGCTGTTGGATTTGATTAGTGAGTATTTTTTTTGAGGATTTTTGCATCTATATTCATTAGGGAAATGGGTCTATAATTTTTTTTTCATTATATCTTTGTCTGGCTTTGGTTTTATGGTGATATTAGCTTCATAGAATGAATTTGGTAGCATTTCCCCTTTAGATTTGTTTTTTGTTTTTGTTTTTTATCCCCCCTCCCCTTGTGACTTTTTGTGTGTTGTCTGCTCTCTGTGTCCATTTTTCTGTATGTTCTTCTGTGTTTGTATTTATTTATTTTCCCCTCCCCCCTTGCGGCTTGCTTGCTGTCTGCTCTCTGTGTTCATTCGCTGCCAGGTCTTCTGTGTTCTTGCTTGTCTCCCTTCTTTTCGTTGCATCACCTTTTTGCTGAGTCAGTTCTCCGTGAGTTCTGCAGGCTGGACAGTGCTCCACGGAGCTTGTGGGCCCAGCAGCATTCTGCACCCTGTGGGCAAGCCTGCCTTCACAAGGAGGCCCAGGGACATGAACCAAGGGCTTCCCATATGGTAGATGGGACCTCATCTGATTGAGCCACAGCCACTTGCCTAGATTTGCTTTTATGTGTAAGAAAGTCTTTGGTTAATTGTCTGTTCACTGAGCCTCCTGAAAATCATTGCTCATCATTTGTAACATGATTGCCATGTAAATATTATTCCTTTCAGAGCCGAGGAGTTTGTGGCAGCTATATTTTCTTCATAGATTTAATGGTAGAAATCCTATAGTACTTAAAGTGACTTTTCCTGTAGACAAATGTGAATGAATTCTTTTCTTACATTCCCAAAATGCCTTTACCTGTCTTTTATTTGTTCATTCAATACATATTTTAAAAGTACCAACAATAGACAAAACACTGTTGTGGGTTTTAGAGGTTCAACAATTAGGTAAAGTCTCTGCCTTCATGAGCCTTATATTGTAGTGTGTATTTTGGAGGTGCAATAAGCAAGTACACAATAGCCATATTAGTATGTTAGGTGGTGATGTGCTGTGAAGAAAACAATTGGGAATAAGAGAATAATAAGAATTTCTATTAACTAGGGTGGTCTGGGAAGCCTCTCATGATAAAATAAAATTTAGAAGTAGACCTGATGGAGGTGGGGAAAAATATCATGTAGATATTGATGGGAATAGCATTCAAGGCAAAAGAAACAGTGAATGCAAGGGCCTTGTGGAAACAGGGATTAGAGTGCACACGGCACAGCAAGAAAGCCAGTTAGGCTAATAAAAACTCCTTAACTAAGGAACTAAGGTCAGACAGGTAGCAAAAGATTTGATCTGAAAGTGCCTTGTGTACTCTGAATTTTAATCTAAGCAATATGGGAAGCCATGGGAAAATAATAAAGTGACATAATCTGATTCTGGTGACTTCAATTAGGAAGGATTCTGGTTATATTATTTTAGCACCAATAAGATTTTCCGATGTATTGAATGTGGGGTGTGAAGAAAAAGAGAGAAAGTGAAGATTACTCCAAATTCTATTGAATTTGGTAGAATGGAGTTGCCATTTTTAGAGTTGAGAAAGATTAGGAAAGAAGTAAGGCTGCTGCTGTTATGTTTATTTCCATAGTTTAGTTTAGGTGTATTTTTAATATAAGTTATTTGGGTTTGTTTTTGTGTTTGGGGAGAGTAGAAGAAGTGAGGAGGACAAGCTTAGTTTGGGGCATGTTACTTATGAGGTACCTTTTTAGACACTTAACGTAGAGATTTTGATTAAGCAGTTGATCATATAAATGGTCAGGTACAGAGATTATCTAGGGAACAAGTATGGAAAAAGAAGAGGACTGCAGTGACTCATCCCTGGGGACTACATATCCTCAAGTTTTCTAATTTTTAAATTATTCAATTTATTCGATTAGTTCCCATTTCCTATAGACCTACTACCTGGACCTCCTTTCTGCAGAGATCCTAGCTAGTGGATTTCTAAGCCTTCTGCATTCTGTCATCTGGATCTTTCCTTCACTTTTCCATGAGGCTGGGTTCATCATTTCTTAGGTTAAATGTCGTCTTCTTGTTTTGGATTTCTACCATGTTTGCTGTAGCCCATCCTCAAGTAATTTCCTAAGAATGAAAGGCATACAACTTTCTGTTTCCTTGCATGTATGAAAATATATTTATTTTCTCTTATAGACAATTTTCTTGTATATGTTTAATTCTTGATTCCAGAGTAGTGAAGCAAGGAGACTCTTGCTTAGCTCCATTGTCATTAATTTTGCTTATGAGAGACTTGATATCAATTTAATATTATTCCTTTTTAGATGATATGAGAGTTTTCTCTGAAAGCTTTTAGAATCTTTTCTTTTTTCCTTACTGTTATAAAATTTCACAATGATGTAGTTGGGATAAGTTCTTATGCCTATACCAATCATGCTAAGTATTCAGGGGATTCTTTTTTTTTTTTTAATGAGGTACTGGGGATTGAACTGGGACCTGGTACATGCAAAGCAGGCACTTAGCCACTGAACTACATCTGCTCTGCCCAGTGGATTCTTTTAATCTGATCATATGGATGCTTCTGTTGAAGAATTCGCTTGTATTATTCCTCAGATAATTGTCTGTCCTCTAATTACTATTCGATCTTCCTGCAATTTCTCTTCACCATATTGTTTGATAGATTGATCTTCTATGTCACTTATATTTTCTCACATATTTTATGCCTCTTTTTTTCATTCTATGGTCTAGAGCATATTAAAATCTCAACACTTTGGCTGAATTTTGTATTTCAGTGTGATATTTTTATTTTCCAAGAGATCTTTAAATATCTTATTTTTTCTTTCCTTAACATCTTATACTTTATTTTCTATGTCTTTTCAAATCTCTTTGTGCTTAAATTAGAAGAATTTATCATTTTGGAGGTTTATTATCTTTTTTTTCACAAGGCATTATCTAGGTGCTTGTTTCGGTCTTCCATTTCCTAAAATGATAATCTTTAACTTAGTAATGAACAATGAGATTTTAAAACTCTGCTTAAGAGCACTATATTTGTGAGCAAACTTTGTTGACAATCAGGGCCCACTATCACATTGAAATGCCAGAGCTTTTCTTTGGTCTTCTAATATCCACATTAATGTCCTACTTCTCCTCAAACAGCCAGTTTAATTTCTTTCTTCCTGGGAAAAACTTCTACCTATCAGATATTCCATGCATGGGCATGTTGGTAATGGCAGCATACAAATATTCTGTATACAGACTGTGCTAAGTTTCCTGGGGCTTCCATAACAAAATGCCACACACTGGGTAGCTTAAAACAACAGAAATATCTTGTGTCACAGTTCTGGAAGCTAGAAGCCCCAAGTAAAGGTGTCATCAGAGTCATGCTGTCTCTGAAGTCTGTGGGAAAGAATCTGTGTCATCATTCTCTCCTGGCTTCTGGCAGTTGCTAGCAAGACTTGACGTTACCTGGTTTGTGGCATCACTCATTTCTATCACTGTCATCACATGGCCATCTTCTCTCTGTCTCCACTCCCCTTCTTATACAGACTCAGTCAGTTTGGATTAAGAGGCTACACCAGGATGAATTCATGTTAACTTGTTTAAGTCCATCTGCAATATCACTATTTCCAAATAAGGTCATATTCTGAGATGCTGGGAATTAAGACTTCAACATTGCTTTGTGAGGAATGCAATTCAACCCATAGCACAGATTTTTTTGACTCTCTTATTGATTTGCTTTCATACCTGGTTTTGGTGGAGCCAGGAGTGGCTTCTTCTTCTTCTTTTTTTTTTTTTTTTTTAGTCATTTTTATTTTGTTTTGGTTTTTTAGGTTTAGGCAGTACTGGGGTTTGAACTGGGACCTCATACATGGGGAGCAGGCGCTCAACCCACTGAGCCACATCCCTCCCCACACCTGGTTTTTCTGAGTCATGAGCTCTTTGGAGTCTTCAGTGCAAGTCAGCTCTTCTCTGGGCTGATTCTCTATTGTTACCACTCCTCCAGCTGCTTTTTTTTTTTTCTGGCAGAATTGTGTTTGGTCTATTTCTCACCTGAGATTATTCTTCCCATTTTTAATAGCCTTTTGTATCTTTTTCTACCATTTATTGGGGTATGAGGAGGGAGAAATAAGGAGGAGGAGAAAAACAAATATGACCAATCCATCTTTCTGAACTAAAAAACTCTCTGAACTAAATCCTAATTCTAGCTTTCTCTTCCTTAAATAATAGATACAATAAGCTAAATAACTATTAAAGACAAATGAGTGTAGGACTCAGTCATTTAGGGCATACTTTTTTGAATGCATATAAGCATTTCCATAAAAAGACTAATCTACCCACTAATCCCAATCAACCACCCACTGAAAAGTGATGGAAATAAAATGACAGGTATTTAATGCTACTAAAATGGCTTAATCTCACAGTGTCTTGTTGGATAATGCGCTGCTCAAAATAATTCTGATTGTCCCTGTTGTTATTATGCTGTTAATATTACTAAATTTAATATCAGTACCCACAGAGAGGCAATGGTTATTTTTCATGGAAGCTCCATGGTTCCAATTTGTACCAATTGGATATTAAATAACCCACAAAAATAACTCACAACAAAGGGCAGGAAGAAGTAATTTATGTATCATAAATTGGATAATATGTTACAATGAAATCTAAAAGCAACTGAATATTTTTAATGTTTATGAATGAAAGCTGTGTCCCTGAATTCCATTAGTTTGGATAAATTCAGTTTGAAAAATAAAAATAAAATAAAAACACAGGGGTGCTGTGGGACAGAAATGCACAGCTGCAAGTTCCAGTGACTGCATCTGCAGGAAAGGGCACAGAATGGAAGAGGTGCCTCAGGACCATCCCAGGCCCGCGGTGCCCTTGCAGGTTGAGGGGACTCACGCCAGGCGTGCCCCAACCAGTGGCTGTGAGCTTCTGGACCTGGCCACAGAGAATATCAAAGAGGAAAATGAAAACCTTGAAATACAGAATCATGTTGTCTGGGAAAGGCAGCGTTGGAAAGAGCACTTTCAGGTCCTGACAAAGGATGAGAGCCCACAGATCACTCTTCTAAACACTGATAGATGTGGGCTATCCATTCCCAGCATAATGGGCCTGGAAAGAGAGCAGGTTCACCTGAAAGGCTCATGATGGTCTCCAGGGCATGTGGGAGACAATCTCAAGGTGATGTCAGTGGGTTTTTTGCTCAACAGTCCTAATGATGCCATTATCTGCAGGGGACCAAAGAAAAATGGTCTGATTAAGCAATTCCTTCCTGACCTGGCCTGGGGAGAAGTTGACTACCTCCTTGTGGACACCCTACCTGGGACCGCCAACGAACGCGTCTCTCTCTGGTACCTCTCTATACACACATCGATGGGACTGTGATCGTCATCATTTCTCAGGAAGTATCACTCCAGGATGTCCAGAAAGAAAGCAACTTCTGCCACAAGGCAAAGCTGCCCATCACTGGGGTGGTGGAGAACATGAGCAGCTTCATCTGCCCTAAATGTAAAAGCACCTTGATCTCGGATCCGATGGCCGTGCTGCCTCTGCTTAGCCCAGTGCACCTGGATCCACAAATAGGAAAGAGGAGTGACAGAGGATAGTTTTTTTTTGTTTGTTGGTTTTTTGTTTTAATCAAAGCCCCAGATTTGCCAGCCACATTAGCCAACGGAAGTATAATTCAAAGGACCCAAGAGTTTTTCAATCTCTACCATTTGAAAGAAAAGAGCCTTATCATTTTCTGAAACACAGATTAAGAATGCAGCAGTTACCTACTGTGTGGCTGGGTGAGCAGCCCACTCACCCCACCTCAGCAGCTCCAGATCGGACACAAGGACCAGACGCTGGCGGGAAGACACCTTCTCAGAGGCACTTTAACCATCGATTTTTTGTACATTTTCTATTTTCTTTAGAATATTTGTAAAGGGCGTTCTTTACAAATGAAAAATAACAGTAAAACAGAGGTGGAGAGGAGGAGATGGGAACAAAACTGAGTTTCTATCTGTCTGTCTCCAAATAAAAAGATCTGACTAAAATAGTCCCTGTTCAAGCAGTTGTTTGTGTATCTAAAAATAATCTTACTTTAAGAAAGCCTCCATATATAATAGTTCCGTAGGAAGCCCTGAGGGCAAAAAGAAGACACTTACTTAAGTGAAAAGCTAGCCTGAAGGCAAAAGCCATTATACACTCCTTTCCCATCCTTTAGACAAGCTAAGAGCCGAGCTTCCCACTGATAAAATCAGCTCACAACTTGGCTCTCATTAGCTCTAAGTCTATGCAAATAGTTATAAGCTTGGCTCACCCCACCAAGCTCATTAGATGTTTAAAATTAGGTATTCTTTTCATGAGAAGCAACAGGAATTCTTCCTGTAGCATGCATATATATGTGTATATATATATACACGAGGCTTTGGGACATTAACAAAGTACCTTGAAAGTACTCACTAGGCCTTATTGGCTGTACTTGTTAGTCCAGATTTCATACTTAACACTAAAACAGAGCAGTGATTGGCTTACCCAAATCCATTTAGATTCTAGGGACTGATGTCTGAGCTTTTCTCATATACTTTTAATCCCAAATCTATATATTTATTTATTTTCCTGTTTCTGAAAGTGTTCAGAGGGTAAGAGCATTCAGTTACTAGTGCCAAGAATGCTAAAAACTTGTAAGAGGTAAGGGACTCAGGAACATAACTTCCGATGGAATTCCTTTTTATCTCAAGGCCTATACTTTTCAACTTCCATGAGACTACAAAGTGAAATTGCCTCTGCTCTCTTTGATGTAGTTATAACTATAAGGTGCCCAAAGTATTTTTATTTATGTCAAATTAAGGTAGATTTCCCCAGTGCTGATACTCGCTCAAGCTTGCTTCTATTATTTAATGTGTTCTGTATAACTTTTAAGATTCTGGGAAGCAGAAGGGGCAACTGGAGAGGGAGAATGCGTTCCTCTGTAGTAAAAAGACATCCTAAAGAAAGAATCTGGCTGGCAGACCTGCAGCTATGAATCAGGGGTCAGCTAGTGTCTGCAACCTTGAAAACTCTCTGCTGCTTTGCTCTCCCTATTTCCCGAATTATCAAGACAATGGAGAAAAGCTGTTCTCCTTATTATAAAACATTTTTGTGGTATATAAAATGTGAGGTTTTGTGCCCCTGTACCTCATACACTACAGGTGTAAGGGCAAAGAGTTCAACTTGCCTTCAGCACGGAAAATAAGCAATTACTTAGCTGATAAGAAAAACTCTAATATCATTATCAGATAACCCTAGTATCCACCTGATATCTGGCTATTATTTTTTAATGGATGTAAAATGCAATTTGAAATCTCAAATTCAAATCATATGGAAATAATAACATAAGTTATCATAAAGGTGTTTTGAGATAATTCTAAATGTCAATTTAGCATATTTTCATATATTGGTTTTCTGAAGTGAATGAATAGTTTCTTTTACGAGGTAAATGCCATTTGGTCAAATGAAAGGGACAATCATATTTAAAGGTCAGGTAATCTAGTGAGTTAGTTGTAGTTATGAGTGTTAAAATCCACTATATTATCTTTAAACAAGAGTGCCCCACAGTTCTGACTAAAATTTGCACAATAGTTTAGCTGCTTATCTCCTTTGTTCCTGTTTTTTGCTGCCATATTGATTTTTTAGTACATCTTTTTCTTTTTTAGCTCAAACCATTTTGTCCAGTGACTATCACGAGATTATTGTCTCCAGGTGTTGTACAGTAAAGCCATATATATATTTCAGCCGCAGTCAATTTTGTAATTCAAAAGAACTGAATTCCTTCTTCTTTCCAGAATATAGGAATTCTCTTACAATCAGGGAACTAAACCTTCTAAAAACCAGAAAATCTGAAAATCCAAAATATGCAGCAGGACCTAGGACCACGTTCCCCAAGGCTTTGCCTGTTTAAAAACTGAGCAAACCTTCTTGCTTAGAAAACAAAATACCATTGCAGTAAAGAAGCATGTGCCTTTTCTCCTGATTCATCCCTTAATGCCTGCAATGCACACGCACATGCACACATGGTCTTGCATGGTTGTTACCCTGAATTGGCTACAGAACAACTTTACAGAAATTCAGAATTGGTCTCCTTAGGAAAACAATGACAACAACAAAAAGTTCAATAATTCCAGTTATTGAACTGGAAATAAAAAATAATTGTTTTGAAACTATTGTTGCAGTTGAATTCTAGGAAGACAGTTGCTAAGAATTTATTTAGGTCTTCTCCCTTGAGGTACATCTCTTTGTGAGATTAACAACAAATAAGCAAGTGAAAACAGCAAAAAAAAAATTGAGCTAAGTGGTCGTTTGCTCAAGAGAATTTTTTTTAAATTCTCTTTTTTCTCCGTTTAAACATTTGGTCGAAAGGTATAACATCTCAATCTTTGTTCTCTCAACTAACAAGACAGCAACCCCAAGAAAGCTGAAGCCTGGTGGTTGTGAGGTGTCTTTCATTTTTATCAGAAGTCAACAGAAACATTTAAAAATAACAAAATGTGATATTCTCCTCAGTGTCTATTCCTGCAGAATTGACATGCAAGTACAGGAATATGTCTCTGCTTGCAGCCTTTGAATAATCCAATTCAAATTTTAGTATAGTTCCTTAAATGGTGTTAATAGGACTTGATAAAAGGCTTTGTTTCACTTGTGGGTGTGGTTTTAGCAGGCTTCAAAAATTGCTGGTTTATTCATAGGAAAACTAAATGGTAAAAGCCAATTTTCAAGAAATATGCAAAAATTGTGCTGAAAAGAGAAATTGACTTTGGGCTGAGGAGGCAGACACATCCTGAAGTGACTACTCCCACCCCCAAAGAGACACGCCTGCCTTTATTTATCTCCTCCCCTTCAGTGCACCGGGAACCTGTGGCTGATTCCTAGACAATACAATAAGTAAAGGTGAGGGGATTTTTTTTTTTTTCAGATGTAGTTAAGGTCCCAAATTAGTTGATTTGGGCTTAAGCAAAAGGGAGTATATCCTATGTGGAACTTTTATCGCTTCTTGGCCTTTTGGCTAAGATCAAGTGTAGTATTTGTTCTTACCAGTTTACTATCTGATATGTCCTCTATCCTATGTAGAACCTTTCTGAACAAGTAATAAAATATATTTGTTAATAGGTATTAGAAATTACTCCTGGCTCTGTTAATTCTAGCATGGCTGCCCAGCCCCAAAACAAAACAAAAAAGAATTAGATTTTATAGGCTCAAGTATGAAACTAAAGCAACTTTAATAGAAAAACTTGTATTACTACGGCACTGGAGGAAGACTTGGCTCTCAAAGGACAAACATCTCTTTTTACTCCTCTTTCTTCCATCTTTTCATGATATTTGTAGACTTTTTCTCTCCTCACCATCAGCATAACTCCAGCCACACTCCATAATATCTGCTTAACACAGTAAAGGCCTTCTGTGCTCACTTAAATATCCCAAACTCATCTGGAGCGAGGGGTGTAGTTGCCTGGGAGTAGCACACTCTTGCCGTGTGCTTTTACGTCACTGCTGTGGTCTTTTCTGTAGAACAGGAGACGACCAGTCAATACTGATAATTAGTAATAAGGACTGAACTACTGAAGTCCTATAAAGGAGAGTTAATCAAGAGATACAGCCCAGGATTAGGCTCTGTTTATGATCTGCATAATGTGCATTTTTATTCTGTAAAGTCAGACAAGCTGCACCAAACATGACTTTAATGAATAGATTAAAAATACTGTGCAACATAAATCATTTTCTCTGGTTAAATAAAGAAAGGGGAATTTATCTGGCTAATGAGATGAATGGACACTCTTTTGTGGTTAGCTAGTCAAGCTTGCAAACAACTTGTTTATTAAGGTTGCTGTGTGCATCTATTTGTAGTTGTCAGCAGGACAGGACCAAGGTGAGGTGAGTGGAGGGAGTGACACATGTGCCTTGGGTACAAAATCTATGATGAACAAAGTGTAAAACTTTTAATAAAAATAAGATCAGTCATAATGCTCTGGTGAATCATATTGGCGCCTGAGGCAAAAGGAAAAAGCAGTAAAAACTGACCCTGTTTCTATTTAAAATTTTTATATTTTTGTTTATCATGAATGTTTTGCATGAATCTTGATTTTTTAAATTTTTGCATTAAAATATTAATTTGCTTTGCACCTCCTTAAATTTTGTAGTTGAGACAAGTGCCTCACTTGCCTCACCCTAATATTGGATTTTTTTAAAAAAATCTGGCTAACTCATAACAAATATCTCCTCCTTCCTTTTCAGTCCCTCATAGTTTGAAGTCTAAAGTTCAGACCAGGGGAGTGGGTGTCACTCAGTGGTTGAGTGTCTGCTTCTCATATACAAGGTCCCAAGTTCAATCCCCAGTACCTTCTAAAAATGTAAAAAAAAAAAAAAGAGTTCATATCATACATTTATGGTCAGTTGACTTTTTGACAGGGCACCAAGACAATTCAATGAGGTAAAAATTGTCTTTTCAGCAAATGGTACTGTAATTGGATATCCACATACAAGAGGGTAATGTTGGCTATCTTCCATACACTATCCTGGTTTGAGTCTTCTGTGGACCCCAGGAAATTATGTTCTTAAATTAACCCATTCCTATACTTGTAAGCCTATTATTGTATGTGAGCTCTTTTGGTTATATTCAGTTAAGGGACCTTTGATTATATCACTTCAGCTAAGGGCCTTTGACTAGATTGCAGAAGTCAGGGTGGGTCCTAATCCTTTTACTCTAGTCCTATGTAATGAGAAGAGAATGCAGAGAAAGAGAGCTGCTATTTTGCCCTGCCAAGTGAGAAAAGACTTCAGGATTGCCTGCAGGCACAGAAAGACTGAGAAACCCCAAGAGGCTGAAAGAGAGGATGGAGACTGAACTCAGCAGAGCAGCCAAAGCTGAAGCAACAAAAAGATGGGAGAAATGAGCCATAATCCTGATTGCCCACAGCTGAGCTCAGGGAGAAAGTGAGTTTGGAGGAGAAAGCAGAGACAGACCAGCTGCCATTTTGCCTTGCCACATGGCGGGATTCCACCTTTGGTGAAATAGCATTTCTGATAATTCCTTGAGTTGGACATTTTCACAGCCTTGGAACTTTAAGTTTGCACCCTAATAAATTCCCATTGTAAAAGGAAAACCATTTCTGTTTTTGTTTGTTTGTTTGTTTGTTTGTTTGTTTTTTTGCCTTGGCAGCCTATAGCAAGCTAAAACAAATATATAAAAAAATTATTTCAAACTTTTTTTTTATCTAATGTAAAAGTCAAATTTATAAAACTTTTAGAAGAAAACATATGCATAAAACCCTTGAGACACTGGGTTAAGTAAAGACTTCTTAAATATGACAACAAAAACACAAGCAGCAAAAAAATAAATGGATAAATTGGACTCCATCAGAATTAAAAACTCTTGTGCTTCAAGGGACACTGTCAAGTAAGTGAAAATACAACTCACAGAATGAGGAAAATATTTGCAAATCATCATTTGATAATGTACTAGCATCTAGAATATATAAAGAACTCTTACAAGTGAACAATGAAAGGAAAAATAGGCCAATTTTAAATGGGCAAAGGATTTGAATAAATATTTCTCTAAAGAAGATACATGAATGGGCAATAAGTTCATGAAAAGGTGCTTTATATCACTAGCCACTAGGGGAAGGAAAGTCAAAACTACAATGAGATACCATTAGGATGAGTACAATCAAAAGAACTGATAATAGCAAATGTGATGTTGATGGAGAAAAATTGCAAGCTTCATTACATTGCTGGTGGGAATGTAAAATGTGTTGCCACTTTGGAAAATAGCTTGGCAGTTCCTCAAAATGTTAAACATAGAGCTACTACGTAAATTCACCAGTAATTTCAAGAGAAAGCAAAACATACATCCCCACATTAATGCTCACAGAAGCATTTTTCATAATAGCCCAAAAAAGGAAACAACCCAAATGTCCATTAACTGATGGATTAAAAAAATGTGATATATCCGTACAATAAGGTAATATTTGGCAATAAAAAGGAATGAAGTATTAATGCATATCACAGTATGGATGCACCTTGAAAATATTCTAACTGAAAAAAAACAGTCACAAAATTCCACATATTGTATGATTCCATTTATTTGAAATATTCAGAATAGGTAAATCTATAGAGACAAAAACTAGATTAGTGGCTGCTAGGAGGAATGAAGAGTGATTGCTAACTGGTTTCTTTTAGAATTTCTTTTGGGGATGATGAAAATGTACTAAAATTATGGTAATGGTGTGAATATACTAAAACTCTTGAATTATGCCATTTAAGTGGGTAAATTATCTCGTATCTGAATTTTATCTCAATAAAAATGTTGTTGTTGTTGTTTTTTAATCAGTGACAGAAGTTAGGAGATATCCGTTCCCTAGTTCCAGAATTCCATTATCTTTTATTTGGTTGAACTCCTAGTAAAGCTTTTCCAAAGAGCTGTCTTGCCCATGACAGCCTTAGTCAATGATTCCTCTGTTGTCGTAAAGTTGAATTTCTGATGCCAAATAGTAAATGGAAATCCACCCATCAGGCCAAGTTCAACTTCATTTCAGTAAGACACTTCACACCCTTTTTGGATCCATCTGACTCCTATTATAGGGGTGACTTGAACTTACATTTAGAAGCTTACCCAGAAAAACAGACAAGAAATTCATAGAGTCAACAGGAAGGTAACTAACATCCATGACCACATACTGTAAACCATTCTATTCATTTTTTTGTTAGTGTCAAGAAAGTGAAATATGGTGTTTGATTAACTAGGAAAAATAGTTTTACTTTATGAGGAGAGATTCTGGCCTTTGCCTTGTTCCCAGGACAGAATATATTTTCAGAAGCAAACTCTTATGACTTTAAGAGGGTAGACATTTTATGGGCAACTCTCATCATTATTTCTTCATACTTGTCAGTATGGTATCTTGCTCCAGTTACAGATACCAAAAGAAAATATGAGGCAGCTCATTGGATGCTTAAAAACTTGCTCTCACAGGATATAGCATTCACTGATAACCCAAGACAGATAAAAGCACAAAATGCTAGTATTTCCATGGGAGGGGGCACTAAGGTAGTGTGATTTAAAAGACACAATGTTCTCCAACATTTTCTCCCTTGAATTACTGAATGCATTCAATGTGTGGAAAAGCTTATGAACAATCTTAGAATATAAAGCATTGATGGAATGGGGAAAGCCATGAATAGTTTTTAGGTGTGGGAATATGGTCACTACCTTCAAAAGCCTTGAAGGCTTGTAGGAGAGGGAGTGGAATTTTCTGTGCCGCTCTAAAAGACAAAACAGGTATCATATGGCAGATGTTACCAATGCCAGTTTTGATTTTACCTCATTATAAAGAAGAAATCTTTTAGCACTCAATGCTGTCTAAGGATAGAAGGAGCTTCTCCTTGAAATTTCACATTCCCAGGCACTGGAATTATTAACACTGAAGCTGATAAACCCTATCTCCTAAATGTGCTATAGGGATTTATACCAAATACAGGTTGGGTTATTTGATTTTAATGTTAATTCTGCCAGAGACTTCACAGTTCCCTTTATCACCCAGTCTGGAATTATTCACTTAGTTTGACAAATACTCCCTTGTAACATGCAAATAATTATAACCACCATTCACTCATTGACAACACAGTATGTATTAGGTGTTTTTTTGTTTTTTTTTTCCTGTGTGATTTTAATCTTAATCTCCCACTAAATTAAACTGAAGAGTTTTGCTTTGTCTTACTTTCAGGGGATGTAGAGGAAGAAAGGAGCGTGAGGTAGCTTAGGAGTAAGAATAGCTTGAAGAGGAGCCTCTCAGCTGTATCTGCGCAGCAGATCCCTGGGGAGCAGGGGGACACAGGAGAGACATAGGAGGTCACGAAGCTAACGAGTTACCTACCTTCACTGGAGGGCAGGGATAAGACACGAAGAGCAAACAGAACTTCCCTTCTGCATGATGGCCCAGCCCTCAAGGATGATGGCTGAGTCACTCAGGTCTCACTGCTAGGTCCCCTGGGCAAGGACAGGATGGTTTAGAGATGTCTCACCGATTCTATGCTGGAAACCGCACACCTTCTTAAAAACGATCATTCCCATTCACATCTCTACTTGAATACAAAGCAAGGTATTTAGATTCTCTATGTCTATAGTCTCATCTATAGTATAGGAAAAATTGTCATTGCCACACAAATAGAATGAACATTCATCTAATAAATTACACAATGCATTCTGAGTGCCAAACCATTGCTAGCTAATATCCAATCAAAATTCATTTTTAAAATGCCGGGTGTAGGTAAGGAGGTTTTAGAACAGACATCTCTCACCCATTCCCATCAGTTGTGAAGAAAACTGCTGAAAACAGGGCTGGGCTCGGCTTGAGATATGATTCAAGGGAAAAAGGCAAAGTCCAAATGTCAGGGATCCATCAGTGTTGTTGCTTCTCTGCACAACATAAGGGGGAACAGAACTAAGAAACATCTATATTCATTACCCCTTCTATAACTATCATGCCACATATTCCAAAATGGTTCCACAGAAAATATGCCAAAAGACAGGCAAAACAATCATTGGGGAGTTATTGACTTTGTATAATATACATTTAAAGGGAGCTAAAATGTAAAGGCAGATGTGTAATATATGACTGGCATAGTTTTTATTTTCTTATACATCTTGCAACTGTCTGGGGGCAATACTCTAGCGACTACTGAAATATAATAGCTGCTTTCTCTCTCAGTACACAATTTGACAGCATTTATTCTTTCCTTCAGTGAACATAATTACTTCACATATGGAACCTGTGATAGCCTACAGGCATCTGAGAGAAACCAGAATCATGCAATCTGTCCCCTTTGCGAGCTTAATTTACATTCACAAGTGTCATTTTATTAGGGCTGGCATCAAGCAGGATAAAAATTACAGGTCAGCTATGGCATGTCACTGGGAAGTGTGCTTAAGTCAATAATGGGTATTATTACATTTGGCATAATTTTACAAGGGAGATTTCACAGGAGGAATCTGACCCTTATTTCTTGGTTTCCAGCTTTACTATTGCCTACCAGGTAATTCATTTAGAAATGAGTATTGTAGCAAACAGTTTAGCCTGCTGTAAATATTTGTGCTGTGTGCCATACCCTTTGCTGTAACTTTGTAACATCATCTATAATCTCAATGTACATGGTGGATTTACCTTGCTAATTATTAAAATGGGCTCGTTGGGATTTTTGTCATCAAAAGGGAAGCAAACAGAAGCCTGTACCCTTTATTTTGGACTCGCTGAGGGTGGAATTTAAGAAGACTGTGTTACTGAACTTTTCCATTGGAACTAAAACAGGACTGTTGGTTTAGCAGATGTTCCCTGGGACTGTGAAGTGTGAGGAGAGCTGTAGGCATTACAATAATGGTTAATCAATAACAAGTGATTGCTTCTCTGTTTGAAGAGTGAGGTAGCCTTGAGTTAGAGTTTCCCATTCTTCCCATTTGGCTTTCTCTTTTGTTGATGACATCAAAAATTCTTTGAACATGAAAAGTTAGGGATGATCAGGAAAGTCTAAACTGAGATTTCATCATGATACTATATCCTTTTATGAAATATGTGGCCTAATTAATAAGCAAACATAATTTTCAAATGGCAAGGATGGTACTCACTGCACTAACCCCTGAGACCTGTGGGTCCATGAGAGAATAAGCTTCAACTCAGTTGCTGAAGATCTGATGTTTCAAACCACTAGAGGCAGCCAAAAGTATGGAGATAGTGGATCAATTGTAGACCAAAGCTGACTCGTGGAGAGCAGTCAATCACCTAGGTTGAAGCAGACAATAGACAGAAATCAAAGAAAGAGTTTGAATCATTTTTCAGACAAAATATCAGAGCTGTGCAGATCACAATTAAGTACTTGGGAATAGGTTTGTTTACCAAAGTATTCCTTTTGGAAGCTTATTTAGGCTTCACTGATTCTTTGACATTGCTTTATTTTTAAATAAATTTAATTTTGAAAAGGTTTTCCTTTTATTAAATAAGTGCATGGGCAGGATTAGAAAATTAAAGAATAGAGAAAATCATGTTTTTTGAAGTTATTATCCCATGTCCCATAAATCCAGAAGTTCTTTAACCTTTAGTTTTCATTCTAGTCTTAACCTCCCCATATTACTCTAACTTATGCCTATGCTAACATTTTTTATTTATCAACTTTAGAAATTATTTGTTAACTTGCTGCTTCAAATGATAACTGAGCCATCTATCATTTGGCTATAGGTTGATCTTAATAATTGAAAACCAAAAGTGCTTATGTTAATATGCTGACACAAATATTAGTGTCTGAAGAGACCAACCATGTATTATGATTATACTTCTTTCTCCACAGTTCCAAAATCATGAGCCCTTTGCTACTTAAAGGACAATATTCAGGTATCCAGTTCAAATGAATTGCCTTTTATTATAAAAATTACTTATAATCATGCCATACTTTATTGGCTTTATAATTAGACCCGCATTTCTTATACAGGTTTTGAGTTTTTCTGGAGTTCCTTTATCTTTTTTTTTTTTTTTTTTTTTTAAATGTCTGTACCTTCCTTATATTTTCTAGCTGGTTAGAAAAATTCAATGAAATACATCCCCTCCCTACCAGGGACTTTCTTCTTGGATTATTAAATCCTCTTGTACTAATGAATATCCATTAATCTTCTAGGCCTACTATACAGCTATCATCTGCAATTTCCTTTTACTGATTTCCTTAGCCAGACTTTTGTATGACATATACTATAGTACATTTTTTCACCTCTTGAAAAAAATTTTTTGATAGAAATCTGGATACATTTTCCTAAACTTGACTAACATTATCTCCCCATAGATCTAGGAGTCATTTTTTTTTTTTTGTGGGGAGATACACGAGAAAAATAAAGTTAGAGATATATAATTTTGCTTTTTTTTTTTTGCCTAGAATCTGCCACAAAATCCATAATACTGGGAAAGAATTGTAATTTCATTGCATCTCAGTTTATTCACCTATAAACAGGGATATCGATAGGACTTACTCATGGTGTTGTTATGAAGAATAAATGACTATGTATAGCACTTATAAACAGTTGTTGACATGTACTAAGAACTAATTGAATGTTATAATTATTATATTATTATTATGAATTTTCTACCTTTGAGACTTGTATAATTATCTTACAGGGTTGCCTCAAGAATGATAAATTATGTACGTTAAACTCCTAGTACATTACTTAGGACATAGTAGATTCTCAAAATAGAGTAAGTATTATTTCTCCCTCATCGTCATTATACACACCTAATCTTTGATCAGTACAAACTTCCTGCATAATTAGGGGAAAAAATTACCATATTCACTTACAGAGACCATTACATACTGTCTTTTCTTCAGGCAATACTATTTCTGGCTTTAAAACATGTGTACATTAGACTCTAGGAAGTATGAAAGAGGGGAAAGGATCCTTTCTGTTGGTTGCCATGCGGTTTAAAATAGGGAACATATATGTTAATTCAATCAAAATTCCTCCAGTTACTAATAAGGAAACCACCTAGGTTTCTCAATATACTCTTTATCAGTAATGAACACTGATTAAGACACTTTCCCTCTGGATTTTTTAAGTTACATGATGCAATAAATTCTCTTGAATATTTAAGCTCATTTGATTAAAGATTCTGTTTCTTTCAACCAAAACTTCCTAAATGATCTAATCAATCAATAAGCCCTGATGAATCTGCTGAGAAAATGTGTAATTGAAAAAAATTTTTTTTAATCCACTATGTGCCAGAACTATTTTTTTAATACAAAGATAATTAGGTAGATACCTGTCCTCCAAGAGATCACAATTCATTAAAAAATAATAATAATAATATAATTAATGCAAAAAGGAAGGAACATTAATAGAATATAGAAAAAGGGGAGAAAGTAATTCTTTCTCTGAGATTGAAGGATGGAAGGATAAGAAAGATTTCTAAGAAGATGCCATGCTTGGACTACATCTCAAAGGATGATTCTTTTTAAGGATCATAATTGGTAATAAAGAATGGAAACCTAATTCGAAGTATCTTAGACTAAAAAGAAAGTGCATTGTCTCAATAAATGAGAATCATGTTTGATATAATCTTCAAAAATGCCTACAGCTTTCCCATAACTCATAGTAAAATGACCAATCCCAAAATCATGCATCTCCAGAATAAGAATAGAGGACATCTTTCCCAGTGGTTTTCGCAACTTTTAAAACATTGTTTCACTGTCCGCTGGCCTAATTGTTTCTAGTGATTCCTTTGTATCACTGCCCCTAGATAAGTGTTATATTCTCTGACTGCTTTAAAAATTTTCTTCATTTTTGGTTTTCAGCAGTTTGCCTATAATGTGCCTAGATGAAGTTTCCCTTTTATTTATCCTGCTTGATGTTCATTAAGTTTTTTGAATCTATAAATCTATGTCATTCACCAAATTTGGGAAAATTTTGGCTATGAATTCTTTAACTTTTTTTCTGCCCCCTACTCCTTCTTCTCTCCCTTTGAAACTCCAATTACATGCATGTTAGAACTTTAAATATTTTCCCACAAGCCCTGAGGCTCTTTGAATATTTTCAGGTTTTTCTCTGTTTTTCAGATTAAATGATTTCTATTGATTTATTTTTAAATTCACTAACTGTGTCTCCTCTATTTTCTTTGTTTTGCTATTGATGCCTGTATTAGTCAGCCAAAGGTGTGCTGATACAAAGTACCAGAAATCTGTTGGGTTTTGTAAAGGGTATTTATTTGGAGTAGAAGTTTACAGCCACAAAGCCATAAAGAGTGAGCTACTTCCCTCACCAAAGTCTGTTGCCACATGTTGGACAAGATGGCTGCCAGTCTCCATGAGGGTACAGTCTTTTTCTTCCTCCTAAGGCTCCCTGGTCCCAGCTCTTTCCTTTCTCAGCTATAGGTTAGCAAAATGCTTGTCTCTCTCCCCACGCTTCCTTTCTTTCTGGGCTCAGCTGCTCTGCTCACTTCACAAGGTCAACTGTGGACTATCAGGTTCTCTCTCTTCTTAGGGCCTCTGCTGTGTAATGGAGCCATCTCTCCCTGCATATCTGCTTCTGTGTTCTCCTTCTCTGTGTATTTACTTCCTAGGGTTCCAATTCTCTCCTCTGCCATTTAATTTTCTCTGTGAGTCCCCACTCACCAAGGACAATGTCCTACTGACATGGCCAGAACAAAACCCCAACCTTAATTTAATCAAGTGAAAGTGAAACCTTTGAACCTAATAAAGCTAATATGCCCAGAGGAATAGACCAGCTTACAAACATAATCCAAAATCTATTTTTGGAATTCATAAACAATACCAAACTGCTACAATGCTGCTTAGTGAATTTGTTATTTAAATACTATCTTTTTCAGTTCTAGGATTTCTATTTGATTCTTCTTTGTATTTCTCTGAACTACACCACCACTTATAGTTGCTGTATGGTCTGAGCAAGGCATTTAACTTATCTTAACATCTCTGTTTCCTCATAAGTGAAATAGACATAATTATTGCTCTGAGACAAGATAATTGTGAAGATTAAATGCATGTAGTGTTTTTTGCAGAGTGTTTTAAAACAATAGCATGATATTATTTTGGTGTATTATTTTAACTGCCTTCTAAATGGTTTCTTTACCACTCTCACTACAATCCATCCTCTCCTTTATACTAGAATTATATTTATATAATATAAATTAGATCATTCTCTTGATTAAAATATCTAAAAATCTTAATAGCCACAATAAAATATCTTATCTCCTTTAGCTCCTAATATTTTTCATAACCTGGCTTCAAGCTACTTTACTATATTTATCTCTCACCACTTCCCCTACATACTCTAAATCCTAGACATGGCAATGATAATAACAATACTGTCTTATTCACACACTTATCTCTGTTTGATATTAACACACAGCTTATGCCCCACTCCTCATGCCCTTATCATCTTATAAGACCTGGCTCAGATATAGCATCTTTTCTGGATTCTTTGTAATTTATCCTGGGAAAGTTGGTTTCACCTTCCACTGTGCTCCCATGGCACTTTATTCATATCTCTATTCTTGTACTTCAGTTTTATTACAATTATCTACTCATGCGTCTTTCCTTTCACCCCCACTGGACTCTGCATTCCTTGATGGCATGAAAATGTCTTACTCATTTTTGACTTTTGAGCTCTTAAGCACAATCCATGACATAGTAAAAAGTTAAAACAATATTTATATGATGAATAAATACTGCTATAAATGAAAGTCAAGTACATATTTAAAGAGAGAAAACCCTATAACATTTTATAGATCTTAGAATAGATACACAGTAAATGATTATTCTTAAAATGACTGCCTAACAAATTATCCCAAAATTTAATGGCTTAAAATAACATTTATTATCTCAAATTTCTTTGGGTCATAAATCCCAAAGAATTTGGGTGCCTTTGGGTCAGGGTCTCTCATGAAGCTGCAGTCAACATGCTGTCCAGGGCTGGCTGCAGTCATCCCTACTTCCAAATTTAATCACATGGTTGTTGTTAGCCATCAGAAGATCCTCACTGGCTATTGTCTGGAGACATCATTTTCTTGCTATGTGGGCCACTCCATAGGAGAGCTTTCTGTCTGACAGCTGGCTTATCTCAGATTATGTGAACAAGAGAGCAAAAGAGGGTACCCAAATGAAATGCACAGTCTTTTTGCAACCGAATCATATAAATAACATCTCATCATTTCTGCTATATTCTAGTCACTGGAAGCAAGTTACTAGGTCCAGTCCACACTTAAGGACAGGGTGTGACTGCCAGGAGGAGGGGATCTTTGGAAGCCATCTTTGAGGCTGCCTTCCATCATTACAATTAGCAGTTTCAAATAAGTCTTTCTTAGTAATAAAAATAATGCCCCCAAAGTGGAAAGTAATGTGTAAAGAAGAAGAAAAAGCCACCTATATTTCCACCATCCAGGAAAAACCAGTTAATATTCTGGAGTATATCATTCTAATTATTAAAACTTTCTTTATATAGCTGAGATAATAGTATGCATATCCTATTTGCTTTCACTTAAAATTTCTTATATTTCTGCTAATACTATATGATTTTAATAAATATACCATTTTTATTAGTCAGCCAAAGGGGTGCTGATGCAAAATACCGGAAACTGGTTGGTTTTTAAAAAGGGTATTTATTTGGGGTAGGAGCTTACAGATACCAGGCCATAAAACATAAGTTACTTCCCTCCCCAAAATCTATTTGGAGCAAGATGGCTGCCGACATCTGCAAGGGTTCAGGCTTCCTGGGTTCCTAGGTTCCTGGGGCTTGCTTTTCTCTGGGTTCAAAGTTTCTTCCTTCCTGGGGCTGGCTTCTCTTTCCTCTGCGAGCTTAGTTCCCAGAGCTCCAGCTTAAGTCTTCAGCACCAAACTCCAATATCAAAACTTCAGCATCAGAAACCCTCACATCAAAAGTTCGAACTCTGTCCTTTGACACGCCTTTTATCTGTGAGTCTCCACCCACCAAGGGGTGGGGAGTGGTTGGGGACTCCACACCCTAATCATAACTCAATCATACCCAGGTATAGATCAGCTTACAAACATGATCCAATATTTCTTTTTGGAATTCATCAATTATATCAAACTGCTACATCATTATTTATCCATTCTCTACCTGTTAATATTTAGTCTGCTTATTTTTGCTATTATAAATAATGCTGCCATTATTTATAAAATTAGAGTCAATAAGCAGTTATCAAATGAATCAGCATAACTTGAACGTCTGGGAGCTAAAAAGAAGAAAATAATTTAACACGTGGTTGCAGAAAATTATCTACCATAAAAGAAGGAACATACTTGCTTAATGTCATTGTTAAATATGCTTTTTAAAATTTCTCTCTTTTTTTAGGGGTTTCATTTTGTGGTATTTACTTGGATCTTATCAGGGGCAGCTTTGGTTTGTGTCATTTAGATTCCTTTTTAAAGGTGGCAAAGGCATATTTTACCAACAGATCACATTCGACAAGTTGACAGAGCAGCCCTGTTGAAATTATTTTTATTAGTAACAGTAATAACCTTTGTTTGGTGTTTTACCTTGTGAAGAAGGTAAGACAGGTATTATTATCATCTATATATTTCGGAAACATAGAGCATTTACAGTGGCTTGCAGGAGTTCATCTAACTATTAAGTGATGGATTATGCAAATTGCATAATTGGCCACATTATGCAAATTAAACACAAATGCACACAAAGGCCAAGTGACATTCTAAACTACATTTCCAAATAAAACTTCAAGTTTATATAAGTTCAGTTTATGCAAAAGCCAACCTACACCCTAATCTATAGCTTCAAACCATGGATTTTGCATTTATTTAAATCCATTCTACCTGAAATAACATTCTGAACTACATCTTCAAGTCAGAATTTCAGGTACATATAATCTCAATTACATTTTAGTGATGTTGATACCACTTAGAGCCTGTATATAGAACCTATTCAAATTTTGAAGGACTTTCATGTTTACTTTTCTTAAGTTTACAAAGGTAAATTTGCTAAGGAAAAGAATGTGTGTACGTATGTAAAATATACATTTTATATTTTCCACCGAAAATTATACACACACTTATTTTTTTATAAACCTCAAAAATAAGAATTATGAACATATACTTTTGAAAGAACAGTGGATATTTGCTCCCGGCAATATTTGTTTGTTGTTTTTCTTGTGTTCTTAAAAATCAGATGGATTTGCTCACCATTGAACCTCCAGAAAAGCTCTCTTCGACTCTTTCCTCAATTTGGGTGGACTTTTACAACTTTTTACCTTGAAGCAATTATAGATACACAGGAAGTTGCAAAGAATGCATAAGGAGGTCCTGTGTACCCAGTTAACTCCAAAGGTTATATTTTTAAATACATAGAGACATTGACATTGGTACAATTTACATAACTCTATGCCATTTCATCTGATATGTAGATTCATGTTACAACCACTGCAATCAAGATATAGAACTAATCCATCACTACAATGATGATACTCATGATACTCCTTTATATCCACTTCCTTCCTCCCACCATCCCTAGCCTCTGACGATTACTAATTTATTCTCCATCTCTTTAATTCAGTCATTTCATGAATTCTCCATCATGCTCTATCAGTGGAATTATAGAGTTTGTAGCCTTTCACATTAACTTTTTCTTTTTTAACTCAGCACAATGCCCTTGGGATCCATCCAAGTTGTTGCATGTTCGTTTGTTTCTATTGCTGAGTAGTTTTGCATGGTACCACAGTTGGTTTAACCATTCTGGATGGATATTTTTAACTAAGAGTCTGAACGTAACTCAAAAATAAAAGCATGAGGAAGAAAATTCTCCATCTGTAACGCTTTTTTTTTGTACTGAGGTTTTTTTTCCTTATGAGGAAAGTAATTGAGAAAGGGAAAAACTAAACATGATTTATGCATTTATGCAATTTTTTAGGTTAAATAAAACAAAAGCCGAAGAATCAGGATATATAGAAGGGGGTCTAGGTCCTGATTTTCTTTTGGAATATCTTGTTCCTAGAAGTCAAATTTCCACAAATTCCCATATCCAAAGAGCAATTTAAGTAAACCAAACAAGCAAAAAGACGAAGCAAGAACCAACTGTAGGGACCTAGAGTCAAATCCAGTAGGTTAAAAAAAAAAACTCAGTAGCTCATTATGAAATATGTATGTTCTAATAAAAGCTATCAAAATCTTTAATACATGACTTCTTTCCTAGACTAATATAATCCTGATGAAAGGTCTGAAAAAAAAATAAAATTAATTCTATCTACAGAAAAGCCTGGTTTTCCCAGTTGTTCATACTTCCAATGTGCTCTCAGTCAAAGTTTCTCACAGATTTGTATGAAGTTTGGTGTGGCCAATAAACACTGCTTTTTGATGAAACCATATTTCAGTCTCTGATTTGCATTCTGATTTTTAGCAGATTTATGGAATGCATTATCCTTTTTATTGCTATTTATAGCTTTAAAAATGGTACTAAAACCTCTAGTAGAACAATTAAGACTTTGTTTAGAAGAATTGTAGAATTTTTCTTATATTAAATTTTGTTTTTTTCCTATTTTGATAAATTATTTTGTAAAATAATTTATCTAAGAGAACTAGCAAAACATATCCAGGTGTTACTGTATCCTTGATGGTCAGAACTGCAGATTTTTGTGATTCTAAGAATTTCTATTTAACAAATAAAGGTGTAATATCTTTAACATTTAAAAAGCTCTTAGGAATCAATAAAATACAAGCTCCCTAATAGATACCACCTGCTTTACAAATGAAGAAATACGAATGCTAATAAAGGTGCTAATCAAGATAACATTAAGATAATATACTGTTTTAGTTTGCTAAAGGCTGCCAAGACAATATACCAGAAATGGGTTGCCTTTTATAGCAGGGATTTATTACTTTAAAAGCTTACAGTGTTGAAGCAGAGAAAAATGTCCAAATCCAGCCTTCATCAGGCAATGCTTTTCTCTCTGAGGACCGGATGCTGGAGGTCCTGGATTCCTCTCTCTTTGGGCAAGGCACATGGGGAGGCACATGGCAGCATTTGCTGGTCTCTGCCTTCTCCTCAGAACTCCATCGTCTTCTGCTTCTTCTGTGGCTTCCTCTTAGCTTCCAGGTGTTTCTCTCTGTGTCTGTGTCCTTCTTCTCTGCATATTCAGTCCATTTATCAGGGATTCCAGTAAGAGGATTAAGACCCACTTCAGGCTATGCCTTACTGGAGTAATCTAATCGAATGATTCTTAACTGAATCTAATCTAATCAAAAGTTTAAATAGTTTTTCACCCACAGGAATGGACCAATTTAAGAACATAATTTTCTGGGGTTCACAAAAGACTCAAATTACCCCACCCATACCATATTTTAACTATTTTTTCTCCTTTTAGTTATAATATCAGGAGTTGGAAAGTATTCAGAGAAAGAATCACTGTCGTGTTTAGCTAAAATGTGACTTAGACATTTGTGTTAAACCTTTAAAATTTTGCAAACTCTTTATCCTGCAATTTTATCATAGGGAAATACATTGGATCTGCTCAGAGTTTATAAACAACACATTATTACATTTTTAATTTGAGGAAAAATTATTAATGATCTAAATGAGCAAAGACTAGTGATAAGTTAAATTATGGTGTACATATATTTTAAAATTCTGTGGAGTATTTAAAATTATGTTCTGAAGGAAACATAATTGATATGGAAATATTGATAATATATTTTAAGTAAAAATAATCTATATTTCTGTGTTAATTTGGGGTGCCTTGATGTATGTGAGTGTCTGTATGTCTGTTATACTAGTCACAGTTTGCATGAAAAAAATACAAGGAAAATAATATACCAAAATATCAGCAGCTTTGGTATTACAAGTGTATTTTTCCTAATTTATTGACCTTATTTGTATTTTCAAAATTTTATACAGTCTTTATGTATTACTATCATAATCAGTATTTTAAAAACAATAAAATATATTTTAAGAAAGTTAGAGAAAGGTGAACCATTCTCTTGTAAATTTGACAAGAATGATAGCTCTAAGATGAGAATTCAGGGACTCAGGTTGCATATCATGAATCCTTATAAAGAGAGCAAATTAATTTAGCAAAAGAAAAAATAACATTGCTGATTCTAGAGTGGTGACTATAAACATGACTCATGTTCATTATGCAGTCATTACTTTAACCTCCAATTTGGAGACTTGGAGAATAACAAAACTCAGTGGTTCTTAGGCTATTTGATTTCACTGGGGATGAAGGCTGTCCCTCCTTCATGCTCCACGTTCTAACAGGTAGTCCAACTGGCAGACAACCACTGGAGTATCTGACATAGTAATGAATAAACTGACCAGCTGTAAGGTGCCTTAGCAAATCTGTACCTATTCTTTTGCTTACAGGAATTTCCAAATATCTCAACCTGAATTCTCTTATGATTCCAAAATGCATTTGTTCCCTCTCTGCATTTGTCAAAATGTCTCATAAAATCTTAGAGTAAGAAGGCAACATAGAACAATCCTCTTCCTATATGTCTCTGAGGCAGGTTATTACCTAATCTCTGCTCAAATGCCCTGCACATTGAAGAAAAGTGATTCTATTTTTAATAATCCTACATGCCTACACACAGTCTACATTCCAGTCATATGAAACTAATTCCCATTTCCAAAATAACTCCAGGCACTTTGACTTCTCCCTGCCTTTGTTCATGATGGTTCCTCAATATGGTATGCCCCTGCCCTTTACATCTTTGGGTTAAAATTCAATCCATTCAGATTATTTACAGAGCACTTCTATTTTCTATTATTGCTTCTTCCTTTTTCAAAATTACTTTGTTTCAAAATTAATTCATCTCTTTCCCTGAGCACTTCATTTCTACCTTTATTTAAATGTATATTATCTCATGAATTTGATGATAGCTATTACCCACTTACCTACTATAGAGTAAGAGATCCTTAAATATAGGGAATATATCTTTATCATTTTTTTTCCCTGTAACATGACCTAGTAGACACTCCAAAACACTGGGTGAGCTAATATTGCTTAGTAACCTACCTACTGGCACTTCGGGTTCAGTGATACTCTCAACACTCCCTCCCCCCCAAAAAATGAGTCTGAATTGATTAGAGACATGAGAGTTCTTAGATACTTTTAAAGAAAAGAACTGCAATAACACAGCTGGGATATTATCTTCCCAGTTTGTGATATAGCACAAAACATGACATACATACTTAAAAAACACACATACACAATAATGAATTGAATGATTCTAAAAAGTTTTCATTCTCATGAAATTTATTACCTCTGAAAAGCTTTAAAGAATTTTTTACTATTTATAAATTTTCTCCTATTACTCTTACTTACATTAATAATTTGTTTAGAAAGTGTTTTGATACATCAGAATAATCATAATTTCCAAACAAGTGAATGTGATTAATTCAACAAATATTTTATTGCTCACCTGTTATGTACCAAGTACACTTCTAGGTGTTAGGGATGCAGCATTTAATACACATTCACAAACACACATTTACTAGTGCACTTATGTGTAAACACATTTTCCTGCCTTCGTGGAGCTTGCTTCCTGGTAGGGGGAAACAAGTATTAAAAAGACTATAAAAATAAATAAGTAAACTATATAATTAGATAACTGATTATATAACTATATATATAGTTAGATGGTAATAGGTCCTATGAAGAAAAATAAATCAATAAAAGGTTATCTGATTTTGGTGACAAAATAAATTTAATTCAGTAAGATTTTATTTCTCATTTTACAATTCTTTATTTACTTTGTTTCCTATTTCTTTAGTAATTCAAGCTTGTCTTCATTTGTTAAATTATTGGAAAAAGCATGATGGAGCCTAACTTGAATTGAAAACACAGGAATGTGAGTGTCAACACTTCAGTACTGCCAAGACTGTTAGGAGAGTTTGGAAAAATGAGGATCCCAGCACATGTGTGCAAGATGTAAACTCATATAGCTCACTGAAATCAATAAAATAAAAGTCAGAAAGTAATTCGTTTATGTTTGTTTTCCTTTTTAGAGGGCAACATTAAGCATTTTAGAAATAAATATTTGAGCACAGTTCCATAGAACTTATATTACAATGTCACTGGGATTAAATAGCACTGATATAAATTAGTTTTGCATTGACAATGTTTTCCACCATGACCACCCAGGGATTGCTTCTTTCCCTTTAAACCCTGAATCTATCCTTTCAATAGCTGAAACTACGTAATAGGTATGCAGCAACATTCTGCAATTTGGAATGAAAATATCACTTCAGGGACCTTTGGGTAGCTGTGGATACCTGAGAAAGGTAATTCAAGCCTTTGATTTAGGTGTCTCTAAATGAAAAAGGGAAGGAAGGGAGGGAGGGAGGGAGGGAATGGAAAGAGAGGAGAGGGAGAAGGAAAGAGGGGGGACAGAAGGAAAGAAAAAAAAGGAGGGAAAGGGAATGAGATAAAAGGATGTAGAAAGAGAAGGATAGTAATAGATTTTTGCCTAATTTAAAAGAAACAGCATATCTAGATATAATGACTAATGTATTTATAATCAATTACTAAGTAAATTACTTGACTTTTCAATTTTTTCTTCTTCTTTATTTTCTTTTAAATGTTACATTCAAAAAATATGAGGTCCCCATATACCCCCCACCCCCCTCACCCCACCCCTCCCACATCAACAACCTCCTCCATCATTGTGGCACATTCACTGCACCTGGTGAATACATTTTGGAGCACTGCTATATCACATGGACAGTGGTCTACATTGTAGTCTACATTCTCCCCCAGTTCATTTTTTAAAATGAGGAAATTCTCATTTTCTTATTAACAAAGCTTCTGGTCATGAAAAATGCCCTCGGCTCAGGTCTACTTTTAACTTGTGCAAGCCACAGGCTTCTTTGGCTTTAGTTATTATAGAACTTTTATCTACATATTTGTTTGTTTCCAGAGTTATTATTTTTTTACTTATTCTAGCATCTACTGTCTACTACTGTTTTTCATTTTCTGGCTCTTACCCTTTCTTTATAATAAATAAATCTGCAGCCTCCACTGAAAGTTTTTAATGCTAAACTTCCAGATATTTATAAGCTTTTATAGCTCTCTGCCCAACCAGCTTCAAAACATTTATGTAATAGTTTCTCTACACTATTCAAGGAGACTATAATGTTCTTGTTTCATTTTTTTAGCAAATTATTATATAATACACAGCACAAATTTTCTCAACCATGGGGCTTACTGATAAAAAGAAAATGGGTCATTTGGATTACACCTCCTCTGCTATCATAGAGGAAGTTGCTATACAGTGTGTTGTGGGAACGCATACCCAGGCACAATAGAGACTCCCAGCAAATGACTACTTTATTATTTATACAGCACAAAGTGTCCAAAAGAATAGGGGGAAAGAGCCCATTATGGCTGCTCCCCCAAGGAGGCCAGCTTCTCTCACCAAGGTCTGTGGATGGCAGCTTGACATCACTGATGAAGGACATATTGTGGCATGTCCTCTGGGGAGCCCAGCAGCTCTGCAGCTCCCCTGTCTGACTTCGTGTTAGAGATGAGGGACATCAGCCATGCTGGACTGATGGGCATTTATACATTCCAGGGCGGGGAGGCTCCTGCCAAAGAGCAACCTTTGAGCCCTGGAAAAATTTTGGAATGGTTAAGATTAAATGTCTCTTGCCACTGTCTGCTGTCTCTTGTGCAATAGAAACATACTAAACACCGGCATGTAAGGAAGCACAAATGGAAACATACCAGACACCTGCACACAAACAAGAAAGTGGGGAAAAAGAGAGCCATAAGTGTATGTTGGGAGGTGACTGCTTGGAGTTATGCATGATGTTCTAGATGGTCCAAGCCCATCAACATGGCTGGCTATGCCAGGCCTTCCTGCTTCATCATCTGGTACCTCTTATACATTGGAGTGCTTACGGAGCTGAAGTTCCAATATATTCTATAGCAAAATAGAGACGAATGCTTCTTTCTTTCTTCTTCTCTTTCTTCTTTTCCTTGTTTTTTTTTTTTTTTTAATTTTAAAAAATGTAATGCCTTGTTGAAATAGGCTCCCAATCTGTACTAGACAGAGACCCTGCTGTAGTCAGAATCCCTTTTTCAACTGACATGGAAGACTCTTCCATGAGGATGTTCTGGTTCCTACCAGTCTCCCCAGTCCCATAAACCAAAAGACTCCTGGCATGTCTAATTCAGTCAGGTCATGAGATGCCCATAAGCATTTTTCTATAAGCAGTTTGGCACAAACTAGGAGCACCTCCCATAGGTAATCAGGTCTTTATCTTCTTGTTTACCACCTCTGACTCTATCATAAGTTTTAGGTGTTGATTCATTTTTTTATTTTCTAAAAAATATCTAAAAATATTTTCTTAAATTTTTTTAGATTTGTACCACAATTTTTTATTTTTTACTTATGCTATACAGTATCCATATGGATGATAATACTGCAATGCTGTAATTTAACCACTTGTTCAATTTCAAGGGAGGTTGTGTTGAAAGAGAGAAAACGACTATTTGAGGACTGAACATGCATATCAAAAACCTGTGCTACCCATTTCTTCCAACTTCAGAGTTAATTGATAATTGACTCATTTGACAATTAAACTTGAATTGTACTACTTGTTTACTGTTTAACAAATACTTTGACTCATTAATGTGTTTCCAAAATGGAACTGCATCCTACTATACACAATTGGCTTTATTATCATCATTCTTGAAAACAAATTATGACAGCTAAAAATGTGTTCATTTGCCAATCTTTTCCTCTGCTAGATTCCCATTGTCTAGCATGGTACCCATAAAATGTGCTAAACATGTTACATGACTGAGTAAAATGAATGAATAATCTATCATTCCATCAGATTTTCCTGGGGTAGTGTATGATCTTGTTAATTCATTCTTCATTCACCCCCATGATTTATTCAGATCTCTGCTAAGGCAACTAAATTCTACATAAGTACTTCCCTAGTATCATTACCTATTATGTATGTGTAATATGTCTCTCTGGTTCTAGCCCCCCTTCATTCTTGGAATTCTCAGGCATGCAAGGGGCTGTGAAAGAGGAAGAGTTCAGCGACCTTCCTCAGCCCTGTTCCATCCCACCTTCTCCATTGCTCCAATCTGCTCACCTTGCCCTAACTATTCTGGACTGGCTATCCATTTCCTCCTCTGTCTCAGGTCCAGTTCTCATGGCTATTTATGACTTTTGGGCTCTGACTCATAACTCCATTCTTTTGAATTTCCCAATATAAACTCTCTCCTTTTGGTGGGATTTTTCTTCAGAGACATTTACACGAACTTGGTGAGAGACCGGCCCTCCTCATCTGCTGCCTCTCCCCAGCTGGCCCTGCCCCAGAGGCAGGCAGATAGAGGCTACAGAGTATAGTTTCTCAGCAGGGGACCATGAACGTCCTGGTTCAGAATCACCTAAGGTACCCATTCCTCTCATCCCAGGAAATACATAACCGGTAAAATTTAGGATTACATCGAAATGTAGGAGAACATATACATTATATTCTCTATTTGGATTGTGTTTTAATTCTGATTTCTGTGTGTATAGAAACACTCCATAGCTCCATCAGAATCAGTACTAGCAGGGTTAATTTTAATTTGATTAAAATTTTTAATTTGCATATAAGCATCCACTCATGCTAAAATAATTGGCTTATACATTAGCAAATTCCTCTGAACAGAATGTGAGAACTCTCTATATGTGTTTTCAAAGGCATAGTTATTGTGTATATAAACCTTTTATTTTTTCACATCAGACGGGTAATGTGCCGACGTCGTAACAAGGTTTGAGGATGGCACATCTCACACAAATGTGTGAACACCCATTCATCATGCTTATGCACCCCAAAAGGATCTATATAAACCATTCTTAAGCTATCAAAAAACTCTGTGGGTAAGAATTTACTGTTGCGTTCACAAAAGGCTTTCACCTAGATATTTTGTGGCAGTGTTTTGCTAACATATTTTGAAATTCATGGATTTAAATTGTGATGTCATTGCATTCTTGAATCAAGTATTTCCTGATAGTCCGAAGAGTGGCATTTTCCAGCTCTTAAACCCCATAGCATTCTGTTTATATATCTCTAATGACACTTATCATGTTGCATCTTGAATCACATTTGTTTTCATTTATTTTATCTCGATGGCATTTCAGGACAAACCTCTCCCACCTGTCAGCAAAATGTGAGGGTAATGAAGCTGAAAATCAGGGGAGGGTCAGAACTGGATACTGAAGAATTATCAAAATGCAAAATCGTGTTCATGCTCCTTTGGTGGAAGCAGAGTTGAAGATGTGCCTAATGGAATAAGAAACATTAAATCAATATAGGGTATGTGTGGCAGTCAGTCTGTGGAAAAACATGAGGTCACCGTAGATAGAAGCTAATAAAAGGGAAACATGGGAAGTAATGATGGTATTCATTTGTTCTATTCAGACTTATTTTCGCAGTTGGATTCTCATTACCATTTTGAGTTCTCATTTAAAGGTCCAGGTCCCTCAAATTTTTGTTAGTCTTAAAGAAGCAGTCTATTCTAGATGGCCAAGAATCCTATTGCCGTTACTCCCATAATTACATTGACCCTATTTTTCCCCCTCCATAGCATTTAACACATACATATGAAGCAATTTGAATAAATGAATGAACCGAACATATATTTTTCACTTTTAAGAATTAACAAATTTTTTAACACAATGATATTTTGTTGTTCATACTAATATGATTTTCTGCAGTTGAAGTAGCAAATTCTTCAGTTATACTTTCTATTGCCCCAGTAGTCTTCACCTATTGGCAAGTGTTTTCCTTAATGGGGTATTTAGGATCATTTTAGTGATGGTCATTTATAATAAAAAGAAAAAAAACTACAATAAACTCTTGCATTGAGTTCTAATGTACTATTTAATTCTATTCCATCTGTAAGTGTTTCTTTTCTTTTATTAACTGCATTAGAAGAGGCTAATTTGTATAGAGTTTACAAGTTATTTTCCCCAGTGAGGTGTCTGCTGTCATGCTTCTATGACTCTATTATACCAGAAAATGATACTGCATTGCTTCCAATTGCTTTAATATAAAAATCAATAAAAAGAATCATATGGAAGGAAATCCCTTTACAATTGAGGATATCTAATAAACAGGAATGAGAGTAAAATAAAGAATAGCTTTGAAACTTTTTGGCCAAACTTAGGTCCTCTTCTTTACCTTTTTGTCTTAAAAATAAAAACAGACAACTGTCTGTCTCAGAGGCATAGCTATATTATCCATGTGCTACAGCTGAGCCATTGGTGACAGTCACTGTGTGCCAGTTATTTTGCACAGAGCAGGATAGGAAAAGGATCTGTTTGAGAGAGTCCACAGCATAATTAAGAAACGCTCTTCTCATACCACTGCTCTCCTTATCTTTTCTCCTCACCTTGCCCTGTGTTTTTCTTCTTCATGAAACAGGAGTAATTTTCAGTCTTGGTGAGAAAATAACAATTCAGCTAACCCCCAGTGATAGTAAGACTTGTGCACTGAGTCACATGTATGTGGCCCAAATAAGGAATCCAGTCTAGCCTGTTTCTGTCCAAATTTGAGGCAGATGAAACAAAAATAGAACAATAGCAGAGGTCGGAAATTGTTAGTTGAATTTATTTAGGAAACTGGAGGCTGTTGATTAGTTGCAAGTTTTTTGTTTGTTTGTTTGTTTTTAATTTATTTCAAGAGATTTGTTTCTCTCTCAATGGAGATTTTAAGCCAAACATTTTTGTTAGAGCATTTTTTGATCATACACACACCAAATAGCCATGACTGAAGAAACTAACCTCACTTTGTTTCAAGGTCTTTAGATTGACACACAGTCAAATTACTACCATGTGTCAAATACTTTTCTGCCTATATGTGTGCTCAAAATTCAGACAAACAGTACAGCTCACTTTAAAAAATTATGTGATATAACTTCACACAATAGAGATCTCTTATAATGGAATCTGCAAGCATGCATGTAGCACCAAAATATTTTCCTATTTGTATTCTAGCTTCAGTGTTTAAAATGAGTCTACAAAAATGATTCCCAAAGTATTAAAGTATATGCTCATTTTGTGTATATATGGATGTATGGTCACAAAAATTCTTAAGGTTAATGTAACTTGATTAATAAAAGTCAGGGTTATTAAATAATTTCAGGTATATAAAATAGCATTATTTACTATAAGGATACATATAAGGTATTGGAGACATTTTTTAAGTTTACAATGAGAAGAAAAAACACTTATGGTGTTTTCTTTATTAAATTAGCCTTTTTTATTGTTCTTTATTCATGGCCTAGAATGGTCATTTCAAAAGTCAGATTTGAGAAAAAGCATCAAAAAGATTGTGTCTTATCTAAATAAGGGGAACTTTTGTTTTATTAGGAAAAAAAAAAGAATGGCTCAAAAAAAAAAAAAAGGAGCGGGGGAGGAGGCTTATGTTAAGACCACCTGGGCGCCATTCATGTGGGTGGTGGCCATTTACTCTTCAATAAAACATGACTCCTTACCATAGCAACCGGAGTAGTGGATGGTACATGTGCTGCCTCCGAGATACAGTGTTTTAATAAAGAAATACTTGCAGTGAAGAATGAACAAACACGTGGCACTTTTTATAATATCGTAATAGGAAACAATATCTTTTGCAAAAGCATTTATGTTTTTCCAATCTCTAATACGCAGCTACTGTGTGATAATCAATACAATGTGTTACAAGCCATTTGTCTTTTCTTTGTGACTGGTTTACCTTTGAAAGTGATGATTTTTATTTGGAAGCTTGTTTCAAAGGATGGATGTTGCATTTCAGAAGGAACTCAGCTGCAAGGGGTAGGGGTGGGGGAGAGGCAGTCTTGCTTTCGGAGAGAGGAGAGGACAAGAGGACTCAGTCTCTGCGAAGGAAGCACCCAGAGCCCTGTGATTCTCTGAAAGCTGCCCAGGGATATGGCTCAGGAATTAGTTCGTAATTTCTTTAGTTACGTGCAGGGAGGGGAGAGTTGATAGATTATACTGAATGTAAGAACTAGGTAGCAGGGGGCTGCTGAGGGGGCTACTTGCTGTATTCAGCTGCAAATTAGATTCCCCCATGTTTTTTTCTAAGCTCATTTATATACTTTAGCTATAAGTTTAGAGTTTACAACCCCCTAAGCTTTGCATCTGAAAGACTCTTGAATTATCTCCTTATACTACTACTCTCTGTGAGTTGTTTCAAAATGTTACAATAATGTTTATTTTGCATGCGTTGGATTATCCCACTATAATTACTACAGGCAGGTATATTCCATATGTTATAAAAGTTAAATTTTACTTGGAAATCATAGCCAAGGAACACTTCTTTTTCCAATGAAAGTAATTTAAATTGAAGTAAGACCCTCTAATACCGCCATCTGTACAAGTAAATTACTTTTAGAGTAATTAAATATGCATATCTGAGCCATGTACTGTACAGATGAACCAAGTTTTATTGAAGCAATATGCTTATAAATCCCTTAGGTATTAAAGATGAAGAACCAATGGCATTTCATATTCATGCAGATACAAATAAGCACGGAAAGATATTTGAGCGGCTTCATCATTTTAAAAAAATGTATTTTATCAACTTTCCTTGGTTAATTAGCATTTCTCACCAAATAGTGCGATCAACATATTTGTGGGTCTAAGCATTGTGCATTGATTTAAAGCTTCACCTACTATTTTCCTGTTGTTGTACATTTCTAGATTTATGATGGGTGCTGACTCACTTATCTTCCTCAGTTCCCAGGGAGTGGAGCAATGCAGTGAAATCGAAATCACTGTCATCTGAATTCATTACAGTTGGACTTGCCCCTCTATGAATTAGCACTACACAGTCAATTGGAATTCATGGCCCCAGCCCTTTATTGCATCATCATGGTTTATAATCCATAACAAACACAAATACAGAAAGGAACCATAACAATATGATACAGCTGACCTGCCTGCAGTCCATCTTACTGGGCTTTGCCTAACAAACTTGCATTTCCCCAAAAGCAAAGACCTGACCTAGGGACCCTGCTCCATATCTTTGACCATGCCATCACCATCACAGGCTGCCAATGTCAACCTGGGAAAAGCTGTCATTTATGTAAGATAACTCAGAAACTGGGCTTGGAGAGGGCTTGTTGATGTCCGTTTAAAAATAGCTTTCTACTGCAGTGAGATACCCCCTAGACTCTCCCAATGCTTTCATAAAGAATTACTCTCTTCCTTGCAGCTGTTGACGAGTGAGTAGAGTCCTAGAAATGGTCTATGAATGTAAGTTTGCCAAAGGAAGGCTCTTTGTCAGGGACATTTCCATTCCATTAGAAATGGAATGTCTCTTTCTCAGATGGTTCTTAATCCTCAGGAATCTGGTGATCAATTTTCATTTCCGTCACATCAATAATTTCCATTAAAGTCAAATTAAATGTTTATTGGAAAGTGTTGGAGCTTTTTCGTATTTCCAACATGCTCTCATCTTAGTAACCACATTCAAAGAGGGTAAAACCTACAAGTGATATGGATCATTTTCTATTAAAATGCATGTTTAGCTGCCTTTTAACAAAAATAAACGAATGAATATTTTTTTCAACAAAGGAAATTCCAAATTGCTTTTGGAATAGAAGCACTATGGGAGACCTTGTGTCTTTTGCTTCAGGCATTTTCTTTTGTTTGCTTATAATAAATTAATGGGACACAATATACAGTACCTTTAAGAGTCACATTAAGGTTCCATATAATATCATTGAATATCTACTTAAAACTAAGGCATAACACCCCTGGAATTAAATGCAATTTAGTCTTTTCTTGTGTCTTGGGCAGGAAATCACATTAAACCATCCTATCCAGCATGTCCTCATTAGCAAAGAAATCTTCAAAATGTGGCACTCCATTGCTGGTCCACAATTAGCCATAGTCCCAAGTTTTAGGATTCTACCATTAGAAGAGAAAAACAGGAATGTAGTAAGATTTTTATAAATACAGTTTTATGAAAATCATGAGAACTGCCCTTAATTCTGGTAGTTAAGAACTTGAAATCCATAGCCAGACTGGCAGATATTAAATCCAGGCTCTACCACTGGTAAGCTATAAATCTAAGGGCAGGTTATACAATCTCTCTGTGTCTCTGTTTTCAAATTCTTATAATAGGAATAATAAAATAAACCATCTCGTAGTGTTTCTTTAGGGATGAAAAGATGTTATACATGCAAGATGATCAAAGCAGTACCTGACCCTTTACAAGTGCTCATAAACTGTTAGCCACGAGGGTGATTACGATGGGTTCGTCCTTCATAATGTTTAGTTTTTTTAGAGTCTTTTTTATATGTATGTAGGCTTTATTGCACTAATCACTCTTGAAACTTTATGTTTCTGTGTGTTTGATTGATACCTCTTACCAACCAAACTATAATGTCATGAGGAAAGGGAGTCATCATTAAATCTTCAGATTTTAGCATGGCTCAGAATAGGCCATCACTATGTAATTTTTTAATAAATAAATCTTGTTTGTATTTAACATATTTAACTTTGAAAAACAAAGAAAGTTGGCAACCCTATGTCAGTTACGATAATTTCAAAAAATTTACTAGCGAATGAAGTCTCCACAGTTTTGCAGAAAAACAACATCTTGTTAAAAGCATCCACCACTGCTTAAGAAGCCCAATTTAATATTTCACTCCTTAGTCACAAAATTTTGCTTTATAAATTAAACCCCTTCTGCAGTAGAAGTCCATTGTTATTGGGAAGAAGAGGAAAGCTGCCTACCATCCTTCACTGTAAATTTCTCCCAGAGACAAATAGGGTGATTGCTTTCTGTTTACAAATGAATCCAAAACTGACTACCTATTCCAAAGTCAAATGGCAATAACAAGACAAAGAGTCCAATATAGTTTGGAGAATCTTAACCATGGAATTTTATAAAAAATTAATTTCTGTGACTTGCCTATCTTCCTCTAGACTGTATAACCCCACCCACCCTCAGCATGCATTTAAGGCTTCAGGAACTGTCTGCAGGGGTGAAGGTCTGGTTCCATTGGGACTGCTGATTAGGTTCAGGTTTGCCTCATCTGAAGTTCTGAAGTCTCTTGTATCTGCTCATAAATAGTACATTGCAGAAAGTCACTAAAAACTAAGAGACTCCATGAAAGTGAAGAATTGGATGGTCTGTTTACTAGCATACTTGAATTGGAAAAAGTTGGATTAGATAGGACAGGAAGAGGTAACCCTGATTTCCTATGTTTTCTTTGTTTCCTGCAAAGCTTATATATTACCTTTCTTGGCAGATAAAAATAATTCATAGATTTAAAAATAGTTGACTTGGCTTTGGGCTGACCCTCTGTGGTACAGTTTTAGACTTCTCGAATATACCAGAATGCAGATGACCAACTCTGACCCTCCTCAGGGTATAACATAGTCACAGTAACATTAATTTTAATTATATAGTGAAAGGGCTCTTACACAGAGTTGGTGTTTTGAGAAGTCTAGTGGCCTCGGACTGACAGGATTAGTAAGGACAGGTAAGGGGATCAGAATGGAGTATCCTGCTGGAAGAAATTAAAAGCCAAACGATTAAAGGAGGGTCAAAGTGGTTGAAAAAGAAGCAGATAAGCAGCTATATTAAAAATATTTGCTTTCTCCAGGCATTTCAACCAAATATGAAAGCAGCTCATACTACCTTTAGTCTCTACAGATAGAAAAGCAAGAGAATGAACATATCTCTAGTTTGCACATTTTCTGCCATCCAGTTTCAAAACACCCCTCTGTGAAAATCTAAATAGTAGAAACTTTACCTGAAAACTTTGTTCCTTAAGAAAGTACATCCTTTCTTATCATGGATTTCAAATACCTAGTTTTTGAATGCCCTTTGAAGTAATCTGTAATTCTTTATGTTACTCTAACTTGGGGACCCTCCATCACAATGCACTTCATATGTTCACATTTATAAACCTATGCTTCTTCCAAGCATTCCTCTTACTCCCAACCCTCAACCCAATAATAGACCAAGCCAGAAACTCATTAGCAATCAACAGCATTACAGAACTAAAAAAAAAAATGAATATGGGAGTCAAAGAAAATTTATAATTCACTTGGAAAATTATTTCAAATTTTTGGCTGCTTACTTAGTGCATTTCCTGTGTAAGTTCTTTTTGTTTGTCTGTTTGCTTATTTTCATGACTATGTACCAGGTTTTGTGTTTGTTTGTTTTGCTTTATTGTTGTCATTATTGTTTTGTTTTTTCTGAGATGTAACAGTACTTCTTGAGGGACCATGGCTTATTGTTACCAAAGGGATCTGAGAGCCCGAATTCAAATAATATGAACCTCGTTAGCAAAAGTAGGCTTCTGGAATTAATTCAAAGTGGCATCCAACTATACTTGCTCTCATCCTCCAACTCAAAGAAGCTTTCGCCTTTTCATCTTTGAACACATTTGTCCCAATTTGGATATTTCCAATTTTGTTCAATGGCAGGAAATAAGGAGCTACTTGAAAAGTTATTACTCAGATATACTTGACTTTTTAGCATTGGAGGAAGTGGTATGATGTGGGGGAGATTATAACTAAGAATGACCAAAAGCTTTTTCTTGCAATAAAATGTGTATATTTTACTTGCTCATGACCTTTGAAAGTAAAACTACATACATTTTCTAAAATTATTTCAGTACCTAACACAGAATATGTTTTAAAAATAGTAATTTCTAAAGGGCAAAGAAAATAACCCAACAATCATCTGTTTTAAAGTTATAATTTTAAAACAGATTTTGTCTATGAAAGATAGTATTCATTTGGATTGTACAATCATGAGATTATGCCTCAAAATGTTGTCATTTATTTAAAACAGATCTTAGTCCCTTGGGAGGTTATTTTGAAATAGTCACATGAAACTAGAATTTCTACTAGAGAAAGACTGAAACTCCAGAATCACTTTTAACCAACATTCTGAAAGGTAAAAGAATGCTTGTAAGTTTTTATGAACAGTATAGATGGCATCTCCTTAGACACTGAAGCAGCATTTCATGCTTAAATTTCAATATCAACTATGGAGTTGTAATTGTTTTTACTTTCAAAACTCTAGCAGAATACCATGAAGGCCAGTTGCAAAAGAATATCTCTCAGGTAATTTTTTAGTTGCTGCTTCTGGAAGATAAAATCTAAAACAAAACAATATGCATATGACTGTATACAGACATTCAATTTTTGTTTATCTAACATATCCCCCAAATAAACACCATTTAGCTTCTTTAAAGAAAAGCCTTATTAGATTTAATCGCAAATCTACAAAAGAAAAGAAAATCTGTAGAAAATACATGCTGGCTAAACTAATCTCTTTTGTCCATGGTTATCAAATGGGACTATGGCTGAAGGAAGGAAGCTATATTTCAACGCTCCAGGACAGCAATGTCAATAAAAGCATCAGAAATTAATCTACCCTATTACAGACGGTCTTTGACTTCCGGCCATGATAAAGTCAGCCCAAACTTACCCTCGCACCATAAACAACTAGAACACTGAACAACACATATAAAATGGCCGTTTTCAGAAACTAAATGCCAGACATCATAGGGCTGTGATTTCAGAGAATAAGCAAACAAAAACAAAATGAGGCTGTGATCTCCCCAGGTTTCTGTCTGGACGTGGTTTCCAGACCATGGTATGGAGTTGCTGAGGGGATGGCAAAAAACCATACGGACGCTGGAGTTCTTACTGAGATGAGAAGACAGAGATCAGCTTTTGGGGTTGCTGAGGGGGCTAGAATTTGCAAGGCAGAGTACAAAAGAGGAGGGTTATATACAGAAAGAGCGTCAAAGATCTGCTTAGAACCCCCTTGACTTTTTGTATAAATATGAATTCATGCATGCCTAGATAGAAACTTCATGAGGTAAGGCAAAATGCAACTTTTCTAGAAAGAGCAGTTACCAGGGAGCTACAAAACAAATAATTCCCAAAGCTCACACAAGGCAGGGAATCATTCAAGTTTCCACAAGCCAGAGTGGAGAGACCTCAATGAATACATCCGGCATTCGTGAGAGAACCCAGAAGTGTCACAACTTATTAGTGGAACAAAACTTGGCCTAGAATAAAGCTTACCGTAGACTTACCATAAAACAAATACAAAAACAAACACACTAAAACAAAAACAAAAACAAAAACAAACAAACAAACAAAAAACAAGCCTCAAAGAATCAAACAAACTGCTCCAGAGTATCTTTTTTTTTTTCTTGCTAAGTAGGTGTTGTTTATTAAGGCTTGTATTCTCCAAGAGGAAAATTTCCCAATGTTATCCATTACTTCACACAGGTTCAGAGGGAGTGACACGTTCTAAATACAAGTCTAAATAATATGACTTAAACTTTGAATCAGAGGGTCTTTTGGAGTCATGAGTTTTCAGAAGACACCTGCTCTTGGGACAGGTGTCTTCTACAATGGATGCGGGCAGACTGTGTGCCCAGCAGCAGACACGTGCACCATTTCCATACTCAAAGGCAAACTCCGTAGCAGCAAGTTCAAGGATTCCTTCATTCCACAAAAACATGACAGCAGTGCATGAAAGAAATACAACAATATCCAGTGCACAAAACATAAAATTTAAAATGTTTGGCCTACAGTCAAACAGTGCTAGACATTAGAAGTTACAAGAAAATTTGACCCATAACCAGGAACATAAACAGTCAATAGCAGTAATATAGGAAACGGTGTAGATAATGGAATTAGCATACAAAGATGTTAAAACAGGATATATATTCTCAGAATGCTCAAACATTTAAAGGAAAAGAATACTGTGGAAAAGAATATGAGATTCTACAAACAACCAAAGTGGAATTTCCAGAAAGGTAATATAAAATAACTTTTAAAAATTCACTAAATGATTTTGACAGCAAATTAGATACTTCAGAAGAAATAGGTAGGTGAATTTGATAATAGTGATAGAAACTACTATAATGAAGCTCACAAAGAAAAATGACTGAAAAAAATACAGAACCTCAGTAACCTATGAGATAATAACAAGAGTTCTAACTTATACATAACATTATATATATACATAAATACATATATATGTGTATATATATATATATGTCTTCAAAGGAAAGAAGAGAGAATTCAGAACAGAAAAAATACTTGAATTAATGGCTGAAAATTTTTCAAATTTGATGACAAGATAAATTGAAAGATCCAAGAAACATAATGAACTCCAAGCAGGATGAACACAAACAAAAACATACTTGGGCACACGTAATCAAATTCTTGAAAACCATTGTACAGATTGCAAAAAGATAAGGATGACAACAAATTTCTTGTCAGAATCTCAGGAGTTTAGAAAAGTGGAATGAGGATTTTAAAGTGATGAAGAAAATCCACCAACTTAACATTCCATATCAATTGAAAAATATTTCAAAAAATGAAAATGAAATATACATTTTAGACAAACATAAGCTGAGAGAATTTATTGTCAGCACATCTTCACTTCAATAAATATTACAAGAAGTTCTTCAGAAAGAGAAAAATAATACTAAATGGAAACTTGGAGCTCCCAAGTGGAATGAGAGTACCAGAAATGGTAAACATATAGAGAAATATAAGAGACTTTTACTTCTTCATTTTAAAATTTTTTTCAAAAGATATTTTGTTATTTAAAACAAAAAATTGAGAGCTTTTTTGTGGGATTTATAATACATGTAGAAGTAAAATGTAGAACAGTAATAACATTAAGGATGTGAGAGGGAAATTGTAGTAAATTGTTGTAAAATTCCTATATTTCAATAATGAGGTACAATATTATTTGAAGGTAAATCGTAATGCATTAGCATGTACCTATTAAATCTTAAAGCAAACACTAAAAATATACAAAACAAAGAGGTATAGCTAATAAGCCAGTAGTTGAGATGAAAAGGATTCATAAAAACACTCAAAACAAATTAAGCCCAGAAAGAGGGAAAACAGAAAAAAAAAATGTATAGATAGAACAAATAGAAAACAGCAAGACTGAAGAGTTAAACCCAGCCACAGCAATCATAGTTCCAATAATTGTAAAAGGATAAGCCACTTCAGTTAAAATGAAGAGATTGTCAGGCAGGATAAAACAAAAGCAAGACCCAACAGCATGCTGCCTACAAGAAACTCACTTTAAATATAGATATAGATACAGACATATATGCAAACACTCATTATAAGAAAAATAGAGTGACTATATTGATATCAGAAAATGTAAACTTCAGAAGGAGAAATATTATCAGGGATAAAGAAAGACAATTCATAATGATAAAGAAGACAGGCATAACAATCCTAAAAATGTAAAAATATATGCATCTGAACACAGAGCTTCGAGAATCTGAAGAAAAATCTGACAAAACTGAAGGGAGGAATAGCTAAATCCACAATTATATTTAAGTACTTCAACATTCTTTTTTCAGAAATCAATAAAACAAAAGACAGAAAATCAGTAAGAATATAAATGATTTTAAAGCATTATCAACCAACTTACCTAACTGATATTTCACAGGACACTACACCAATGACTGCAAAGTACAGATTCTTTTCCCAGTGTGCAAAGAGCATTCCCCAAGATAGACTATATACTGGGTGTATTAGTTTGCCAAAGGCTGCCGATGCAAAAACACCAGAAATGGATTGGCTTTTATAAAGAAAATTTATTTGGGGTAAAATCTTACAGTTCCAAGGATGCAAAATGTCTAAATCAAGGCATTAACAGAGATGCTTTGTCACCAAAGAGCAGCTCCTAGCAGATCCTGGAGTCCTGCCCCGTGGTGAGGCAAGATGGCAGGTCTCCCAGTCTCTCTCTGCTTTCTCTGAAGCTCAGCTGGGAGCATTCAGGCATCTGTCCCTGGGCCTGGTGTCCTTGAGACTCTTGGAGCATCTGTCTTTCTGCAGCTGTAGGCAAACCTGGAGTCCTCTCTCTCTTACATGACAGGATAAACATGGTGGTGGTTCTCGTTTTCTGTGTCTCTTGGTGTGTTCTCAGTTTATAAAAGGCACAACAAGAGGGTGAAGTCCCAACATGATTCATGCCTCACTGATGTAGTCCAGTCAAAAGTGATCTAATCAAGTGATATAATAAAGGTCCCTTAACTGAACCTAATGCAATCAAAGGGTCTCACACCCACAGGAATAGTTGGTTCAAAACATAATCTTTTCTGGGATTCACAAAATTCACACTGTCACACTGGGCCATAAAACAAGTCTCAAAGTTTAAACCAGTAAAATAATACAGGGTACATTCTCTTATCACACTGGAATTGATTTAGAAATTAGTGATAGAAAGATATCTTTAAAATCCCCAAATATTTGGACAATAAACACAACAGTTGAACATTGTAATGAAAATCTTAATGCATCAGAATAAGAAAAACAAATACTATGTTTGTATTAGAATGGAAGAAACCAAATTGTCTTTATTTATATATAATGTAAAAAAAAGAAAAGTATGAGAAACTGACACAACCAAGAGGATGGGATCCTGGGACCCAAAAGACATTAGGTAAGAAAATCTGAACAAAGTGTGGATGTAGTTAGTAATGAGGGATGATATATGCTCATTCATTGTGATAAATATCCATATTAATGTAATATATTAATAATAGAGGAAACTGGATATGGGGGAAAAAGGGATTCTTCGTACTATCTTCACAAGCTTTCTGTAAATCGAAAACTGTTCTAAAATTAAAAGTTTACTTAAAAAAGAAGATTGCCATTGTCTGGGAGAAAATTTATACAGCACCTGTAACAAATAAAGATTAACATTTGGATTTGTAAAGAACTTAACAATTCAATAATTAAAAAGCATATAATCCAAAAGAAAAATATTGGCAAAGAGCATAAACCATTAATTCACAGAATAGGCAACAGTAATTGCTATAAGCACATTACAAGAGACTCAACCTCATTATTCATGACAGAAAACATGCAAACTTAAGTTTCTATGTGATACAATTGAATATATACCACATAATTTTAAAAATTTCAATCTAACAGTATAGAAGAAGAAGTGGAACATTGGCCATTTTCATGCTCTAATTGTGGAGTGAAAATTGTTACCAACATTCCAGAAAATCCGTAAAATATTAATTTCAACCCTGGAATTCTACCTCAAAGTAAATACAGAAGAGAAATTTTCTTCCCGCTTGTGTATTCATAAAGCTGGGAGTATACAATGACTTTCAAGGAGCTAAGCAGGCATAGATAGCTTTAAAGGAGCTATCATCCTTTAGATCTTCAACTTTCAAGGTTTTTAAAATTTAGAGTCCTTACAACAGAGGTCTGCCTCTTCTCTTTTCTTACCTCTCCTTCCACAGTCTTCGTTTTCAAAAAGAAAGAGCTACCTCTCACTTTTTTGAACCTTACTATGGTAAATTGCCCTGGGGTGTAAAAATAAACATCCCTGGTGTCCCAAGGAGACATTATAAGAATGCATATCTCCTGAGGGACAGTCCAAGGATGCAAGCACTGAACTTGGTTAAGAACTTGGTTCTTAAACTTGGTTTCTCATCGAAATAACAGAAAAACAAGGCAAAACCCTTTGTCCTTATTCTTTTATCTAGTCTTTCTTTCTATCTATCTTAGAAATAGAATTCAAAAGTGAGATGGTTGTCATGGAGATGAGTATGGAAACACATTTATTTGAATTGAAAAATGAAGTCATATATCTGGAAGAAAATAAGCCTGATTTAGCTGTTTGTTTTGACAAAGAGGATGGTTTGCCATTTAAGTTAAATGATAAATAATTTCCATAAATCAGATTAGCTATATCTGTTCCAAGGTTTTGACCAAAATATATTTAATGCAGAAATACAATATGTAATATGCTGAAATATGTACCCTTAAGTTTAGCATTAAAAATCATGTCAACGTAAAATGTACAGGGTAATGCATAGTTTTCAAGCAAACTGAATATCTATCAAAAGGAAGCCAGATTAATGAAGTCTGTATGCCCACACAATGGAATAATTAACAGTAATTAAAATGAATCACTAGATCTACATGTATCTCAGGTACCTCACAAATGTGGGGTTGAAGAAACAAAGCAAGCTGCAGGATACTTACTATGAATATCATGTTAATATTTATTGAGCAGCTATTATATTATGGTATTATTTTACATGCTTGGGATACAGCAATAAATATAACCTTCTGCTCTCACGAGGCTCACATTTTCCTGACAGAGGGAAAAAAACCAACCAATCAAGTAATCAGCAGGTAAAATATCAACAAATACACTGATTTTAGAACTGTTTGTCAGATAATGGTGAGGATGGGAGGCAGGGAGGTAAGTAGAATGTGCTGCGAAAGGTGGCACCAGGGGAGGCCTTGATTAGGGTGGGCAAAGAAGACTTCACTGAGGAGTGGATAACCGAGGAAAGAACTGGCTTAGGTGAGCTGGTGTTCCCTGTGGCTATCTGGGGGAGGCCAATCATGGACGGTTTGAGGAGCATCAAGGAGGCTGTGAGGCTTGTGCAGAGTAACTGAGGAGAGCAATCAAGGGGTCACACAGGCCAGAACTTCCCGATTGTAAATGGGATGGCAGTCTTTGGAGGGTTGAGGAATTACCTAACTTCAGTTATAAGAGCACCACCAAGCGGATAGGTGAAACAATTTTAAAAAATGCTTTAGAGATAGGTGGCAAAAGCAGAAGGGCGTCCAGTTAAGAGACTGTTGCAATAACCCAGGTGCAACATGATTGTGGCTTTGACCAGGGTGATGGCAGTAGTAGTGGCCTGATGTAAGTGGTTATGTTTTATTTAAAAATTAGGAGGAAAACAAAATTATCTAAATAGAATGAATGATATACAAGCCTTATATCATTTATACACAGTTTGAAATGATGTAAAGCAAGACTTTATTATATTGCCTTTAGATTCCTACAGAGATAATTAATATATGGAAATATTCATGTGAAAAACAAATACCAAGTTCGTGATTGTAGCAATCATTGGGAAGGCAGAGAGGCAGCTTCAACTGTATGTATATTATAATTTAAACAAACGATATGATATTGTTCCTGCTTTCAAGAAACTTTCAATGATACGTAAAAAAGTAGAGATTAATATAAGACAGAAAATGTACTGAATTTTGTGGTATTGATTTAAAACACGGTAAAGGCATACCAAGGACTCCAAAGAGAGCAGTCTGTGTAAAGTTGGACTTCTTATGGCCACAATTCAATTTTATTCACTAATTTACACTAGGGTAGATAGGCAGCATTATGTGAGTGAGAAGGTAGAAGTAACACTTAAATGTCACTGAAGTTCATGGTCATACCAGGTCAACTGTATGTGTGTGGGGGGCAGGATGGGGCAACAGAAGATATTTTTTTCTTTCCCTCCCCCTCCCCTTCCCCCACCCTGCTGTTTTTGCTGTCCATTCGCTTTGTGATCCTCTGTATCTGCTTCTCTTTTTGTCTTCTTTTCTCGTCTCTCTCCTCTAGGATTCACCCTGATTAGATCCTGGGGAACTCTGATGTGGAGAGAGGTTCCCTGTCAGCTGCACCCCCTCAGGTCCTGGTCTCTGCTGTGCTTCACCTTGACTCTCCCCTTCATCTCTCTTTTGTTGCATCATCATCTTGCTGCGTGACTCACTTGTGTGGGCACTGGCTCACCATGTGGGCACTCGGCTTGCTGCACAGCACTCAGGTCACCACAGGAGCACTAACACTGGCACTTGGCTCACCATACGGCTCACTGCGCGGGCACTGGCTCATCACATGGCGCTCACCTGGGCACTTGGCTTGCCATGCAGGCACTCGCTTAGGCCTTGCTGTGCAGAGAAGAAAGATTTTTTAAAACAACAGCAAGGCACACTGTGTTAAATCAAATCTCAAAGAGAATAGAGAAAGAAAAAAACACTTCTTAGTTTTTATGAGACCAGTTAACCTTGATACAAAAATTGGACAGAGATTGAGTATAAGAAAGAAAAATGCAGATCAATCTCTCTTATAACATGCTTGCAAAAAATCTTAAACAACATGTTAGCGAATTGGACCTAGCAATATATAAAAAGGCTTATATATCACATCCAGGGGTGCAAGTGTAGGTTTAATATTTTTAAAATTCTTAAATATAACTTGCCTCATTAAGAGGAAAAAAAGAACAATCATGAACATCTTAATGAATAAAAAAAGTATTCAATAAAATTTAACAACTACTTGTCATTAAAAAAATCTTTCAAATTAAGAACAGAATGACCTTCTTTTAATCAAATAAAGAATATCTTTAAAAAACTACAGAAAACATCATAGCTAATGAGGAACTATGGGAAATTTTCTTGTGAGAACAGTCATGAGACAAGGATGTTGAATATCACCATTTCTATGCAATATCATACTGGAGGTCCTAGCCAGTGAAATAAAGCAGGAAAATGAAACAAAGATTTGGAAACCAAGAAATGTAATTTCATTTTTCAGAGAGACATGATTACATAAAAGAAGATCCAATAGTATATACAAACTATAAGAAATGAATTAAACAAGATTAATATACAAAAGTTCTCTCTATACAGTAGCAATGGACCATCATAAAATAAAAATTATAAAATAATATAATTTTCAAAAACAAAGAAGTCAAGTGTGCATGAATCAATCTAATAACCAATGTGCCAAACTTCTATGCAGAAAACAATAACATGGCATTGAGAAAAAGTAAAGAAGACATAAATAAATGAAAGATAAATAAAATTCATGAACTGGATAGTTCATTGTTTCAAAGACAAAAATTCTCTAAGTGATTTGTTGATTCTCTGCAATCCCACTTAAAATTCCAGGAAATGATCTTGTGGAAACTGAAAAAGGATTCTAAACTTCATATAGCCAATGCAATCTTGAAGAGGAATGACTTTGGAGCACTTACACTATCAGATATAAAAACCATGAAGTTTTGACATGGAAATAGAAAAAAAAAACAGCAAAAAAGAATGGAATGAAGAGTCCAGAAAGAAATCGACGCTGATTTATAGCAAAAGTGAAACCAAAAATGGTGCTGCAGTACATTAGGGATAGGAATAACTCTTTTCTGTGGATGGTCCTGGGTCAATTGAATATCCACTTGGATAAAAAAGAAATGATTTTTACCACCTCTTCATACCATACACAAAATCAAATCCAGAATTATTATAAATCTAAACAAAAAAGGTAAAATACATTCATACATACATACATCCATAAACTTTCAGAAGAAAACATAGTAAAATATCTTCACGAGTTGGGATAAGCAAATTTTTCTTGTACAGGATACTTAAAAGAAAAATAAATGAGTTGGACCACATTTGAATTGAATACTTCAAATTACCAAAACACCCCATTAAGGAAAACTACACACAACACACAAAATGGTAATGCTTATTTTTAATACATATATCCAACCAAAACTCCTTTTCAGAATCTATAAAACTCTCCTATCAATAAAATAAAGGTAGAAAACCAATTGAAGAAATGAGCAAAAACTTAAAAAGGCACTGTCTCAAATAAAATGACAATAAGCATATTAACCTGCTCAGCTGTATCAGTCATCAAGGAAATAAAAATTAGCACCACAATTATCACAACAGGGCAATATCGAAATGGTTAAAATTAAAAACACTGACAATACTAAGGGTTGCTGAGAATTTGGATCAACAAGAATTCTCAAATAATCCTAGCATAAATGTTAACTGGTGAAACACTTTGGAAAACTGTTTAGCAGTATCTTCAAAATATGTACTAGTAACCTAGCAATTTTCATTGCAGCACTATTCACTATAGCCATAAACTGAAAACAACCCCAAAGTTTGTCAAAGGTAAAAAAGATAAATTCATTGTGACATATGCATAAAATGGAATACTGTATTTAAATGGGAAGAAATGAACCATAGCCACATGAACATTGTTCATGTCTCATAACATAACGTGGACCAAATAAAGCTACCCATGGAAGTAGATACTCTAACATTCCATTTATATAAAGTTTAAAAATAGGCAAATCTAATCTATGTTATTAGAAATCAGATAGTGGTAACTCTTGGGGAGAAAATATAGTGACTGGAAGGGGTCACAAGGAAGCTTCTCAGATCCTGAGTATGTGGTTTCTGAATCTGGGTGCTTGCCAATTTTGTGAAAATTGATTGTGATCCCTACACTTTTCTATAGGTATGAATCACTTTAATTAACAAGAAAAAAAGACTGTGTACTTGAGGAAACTGAAAAAGAAAAGCCTAAAGTTGAACTGCTTTATTTTTTAATTTGAAAATTTAATTAATGAAAATAAAAATTTTAACAAATTTTAAAAAATAATAGCAGAATCCCCAAATAAAATTCACCAGGGAAAAAGGGTCTGGTTGAAAGAGCCAGAACAGAAACGAGTCCTGACTGCAAGCAATGAATGATGTCACTTGAAGTGGGTGTAAAGGAACTGCTTCTAAATTAATCCCCTTTAAGCTGGTGGAAAATAGCTGAGAATGGGAATAGAAAGAGAGATTGTACTATGCTCTGAAATATTTGGGGCTGCGGATACAGCCAGTTGTCCGACTCTTCCCTGAACATAAAACTCGGGAGGGCATTCCCCTCCCCCTCCCTTTAAAAGTGCCCTGACATACAGTGATCTCGTGAGAGTTCGAAAGCTTCAAATATCAGCACAGACAGTAGTAAAGTGACCTCATTTATAACCGCGTCCAGGTGCAACTGAGGGGTTCTGATCTCAGGCTTTTTGAGAGGGGAAAAAAATGAGGGCTCTTGCATGAAAAGATGGTGGGAAGTTGGCTAAGCCAAGGAGAAAGGGAAGATATTATAAGCTACAAGTAAAAATTGAGAGGTGAGAAGAGCCGCATAAGCAAATATACAGTGTATCTTGGATGCAATATTCTAGATAATTACATTAAAAATAATTAAGGGGCTTAATGATTATCCTCCATGGAAGTTTACATAGTTTTCTAAATAGCATGCTCATACTAAATATTTGTAGAATAAACAAATTAGCAACGAACAGGCTAGTTTTGTAGCCAAAATCATCTGTCCTAATTCCCAGACTGTTGTATAAGTCTAAATCCTACTGAGGAGAAGAAAAAACAGCTCTTTCTTAGAAATAATTCGGGGAGTCCATTATTTGGCTGTCCCAATTGAAAAGCTATTAAGTCAGGATTAACCAGCTCTTTAGCATTTAGAAGAAAATTAATAAGGATGAGTAACTACTTCCAGAAAAAAAAAAAATTCAAGGGACAGGATTAGTTCACATAAAACTAGAAATTGCCCCAGGATCTAATATACATTTTTCACCATCCCTCTCCATTTTGCCATGTCAGTATCTCTTCCCCTACTTCTGTTTCTTCTACTTTCCTACTGTATGTGCCAATTACTTTCCCCTGTGGAAATCTCTTGATGAGCATCCATTTTCTGTCATATACTTCTTCCCTTGATGTTCCTCACCCCCCCCCCATTTCTCTCTCTTCCTTTGTTCTGTCTTTCTACAGTAACTTTCTACTTTATCAATCTTCCTCAATCTACATCTTTCCTCCTTTAAATCCGTCATTATATAGAAATCAAATGGATTGCAAAAACCTATGCTACATTTGTTAAATTTTATTTTTTACTTCTTAATTTTAAGTACAATCTGAATACCATCTTATACAATTAAGAAAAATGAAAAAAATTACTTGTATTTTGAGGGTCAGAGGAAAGGCCTCAATGTGTCAGGAAAAAACTCACTACTCCAGGAAACTCAGCAACCTTTGGATTAAATTAACATCCTTTCCTTGTCTAGCAAGTGGTAAGAACTCAGTAAAATTCAGTCATAATTATTTTCATTTTCATTGCATTTAATGACCTTTTTGGGGGGCTAGAATATAAATTCTTTAAAATCAGAAATAATATGAGTTTTGTTCACCCTGTAAGCCCCAGCACCTACTGAGTACCTGGAGCATAGAAGGCAGACAATATTTGTTAAATGAATGAAGTTTCAGCCTGTTCCCATTTCCATCTTTTAGAAAATAACCCTTCTTTCTCAATCTTTGTAATTTATCTAAAACATTTCTACATATTCCAATGGTTTCCTGAAAATGCGAAGACCAGAAGTAGACTGTGGGGAATGTGGCAATGACACCATCTCTAGAGAGTATGCTCTGAGCTAAATTCTGTAAATGTTAACGTTTCTTGATGTGATCTCATCTTTAAAGTGATAAACTGATAATGTCTATGTATTTCTCTACTCTTTCCTTTCTTCTTGATGTTCCAGAAACATCTCCTCTAACATTGCCTGGCACACCAAATTTGCTGAGAATTTCTCCGCATTAAGCACCTCTTTTACCTAGAGGTTAGTGCTGCATCATGTTTCCTATTTCTTTTCTGCAATGTTTATTTTTTTTTTCCTGAAAGGGTAAAACACCAATAAATGAAGATAAATCATTGGCCTTTTTCCAAAACAAGCTTGTTTTTCTAGGACCCCAAACTGTCTCAAACATCATTAAGAAGCAGCAGGCCACCCAATGTTGTGCATCAATTAGCAATTAGGTCACACACGGGAAAGTTGAAGGCACTCAGCCTTTGGCCTTGTTCTTCCCAGCACACCCAAGCAGGACACGGTATCCAAACAATGCCCACCCTGTTGTAGCTTGTTCCTTAATTGGGATGACTTAGAGATGCTAATGTGCACAGGCAGACTCTGTCGCTCCAATTAGGCCTCATTAGTGGCTCTGCCAGTGGTGACCACCACAGAGTCATATTTGCTCTGGGGAAGGCTTTGTGAGGTGCTCTGGCTTCCTGCGGGGAAGAAACAAGGGCATGTTTTCCACCGTTTCAGTGGCAAATGCTGTCCCTCGATTTTTGACAGCTACTCTCAGTTCGGTTGGCATTATTTTCTGTGACTCAGTTATTACTTCAGAACTACTGCCTCCTGGGGTCACAGGGGAAAATTCCCACAGATGGACACTTGTGGAAGGACTGGTTTGTGCTCCCCCCCGTAAGCTGATTTTATGTCAGTACAGAACCTGGTCAGAGACAATCCTTTGACACCCAGAGATAACGAGAACCTGGATTCTGAAGTGTCACACGAGTGAATTTCAGGTGACTAAAAAAAGAAAAACAGAAGACCAATAATCTTGCAAAACGCACAGGGAATGGAGAATGCGGTTGTTGTCTTTTAAAATTTTATGCATAAGTGAGGGATATCTCAAAAAACAAATTCTGAGAATATTGCTGTTAACTTTCCGGAATGGGAAACTGGTTACTGGTTTAACCAGGCTGTGGAGAGGGGCACACACCATGCTCACAGCGCACTTTCTGTAGGGATCATCCTGACAAGCACCTCTATTTAAAAGGAGAAACAATGGGATGCTTCACAGGGTCATGGGCACAAATCCATCTGGGTTTTATCAGTGTCACAGTTTATCCCACAAACCTTGTGGACAAGAGCTCCCACAAGGCAAGGCTGGTGCCACAATGTTTTCCTTCCGCGGGATGGGGAAAGATTAAGGGAGATGTGATTAGAAACTCCCGCGTTATGCACCCACCCCCAGTGCTTCAAAGGTCATATAATTCTTGCTTTAATATTTTCAATTTAAATACCTTAATTTTTTTTCCTTGTGTAGGAAAGAATAAGATAAATAAGCTCATATGAATAAGACTGGAGGCAAATAGAGTGATCAATAATAAGGAAAATTTAAAAATGGCAGCTCTGGTATTGCAATTATACAGTGGGCTGCTTTTGTGTGTAATTAGTTGTTTTGAAAAAGTCTTTTTTTACCATCCACATTTCAACATCTGCCTAAACCACTGGCACTGGTTCAAGACATTGGCCATCCAAAGAGCATTCAGAAGAATAAGAGTGGCACTTTCCTAGTGGCCGTTTCCATCATCTATTTTTCCCTTCGTTACTTGCATCCTTCCTCCTGCCCCTTGACTTGTATGAGCAGTTGCTGCAGAGATGGCAGGATGTCAATGTCTCCAAAATTGAACCCGTGATTTGTTTTTCTTTGATTTATGTGCTTGTAGTCAATAAACTTTATAAAGGAAAGTATCAGACTGAACAATCAATCAAAGATAAACAGATTCCTGTCCTTTAAAAGCATTTCAGCCCAGTAGGTGAGTGCCTCATTCATCTTTTGCAGGCATGCTTTCGGCCTTTCCACTGAGATGTAACCAACTGCTCACTACAGGCAGCTTTTCTACCAAAGGGTTGCTGCAGTTGAGCTGAGATTTATCAATTTCATGATACCAGTGGTCCTGACATGGTATCATTTTCAGGATCTAAATAGTTAAGCGTGCTATTTGCATGCCAAGACCTGGGCTTTCCATCTACCTGAAAGTCGGGTGGGGGTGAGTGTGTAAATAGATTTAAACATTCTGTGTTTATACTGTATATAGTTCTATAAAAATTCATATTGTGTGCTTTTTTAAAATTCTAAAAAGTCAAATCCCCGCCCCACAAAACAGAATTCCCTCTTCGTTCTATTAGTGGTTTCTGAATCTTCCTTCCAATAAGGCACATGTCATCCTGCATGTTTTGCTTCTCCACAGCACAGATGGTGTGCATATGCAGATTGGTGATTTTCTAATCAATACAGTGGCACTAGGGAATATCTGTAAGTATTGTAATAATGCATTAGTCAGGAGTGATGTTGTAACACACTGAGATCATACACATAAATCTAAGACACCGTGTCTAGACACTCCAGGGAAGATGGTATGGCATGGGTTAGAGCAGGCATTACGGGAGGGCAATATCTCAAATATGATGGGAAAATAATGCAATTTGCAGACTTTAATAAAACCATTGGGGAATTAATTTCAGTAGGGGTACATTCTTTCCCCAAACATTCGCGTTCTTATGTTTGCTTCATGGACACTTGTAATGAGATACTTTTCACCTGTTATCTCAGGCATAAACACAGAATGGGATCTGTGAATTGAGCTAGAGTTTTAATGTGCTGAATATGAAAATAATCCCTTTATAGGTAGTGCTTTCACTGTACAAAAGTGCATTATGCAAACAACACACAGACAGGATAAACCTTGGAGATTCAGCGTTAGAAGAGCTTATAAATTAATCTCCTATGCACACCTTGAGCATGCTCAGAGTCCACTCAGTCATAAAACTTGACCAAGTGAACCTGCAAAGTTTTAATAGGAACAGGTTTGGTGATGAACAAGGAAAACAATGTTCAATGTGTGCCCATTTTAACATTCCCCCAAAGTTATAGGCTGGTTTTAATTTCTGCTGCCTCCAATGTTGTTTGCTCTTGAGCCCTTCATTTTCATCAGCCAGGCTCTGTTTAATCCTGTAGGATGATAACTGTCCCCAGTCAGAATTGCTGTGAGACCAGAAAAGGGAACTGTAAGTATTTGCAAGCAGAAAACAGGTACAGCACATGCAGGTTTTTTCCTCCCTTTTGCTCCTATGTTTCCATCAGTATTATCACAGGCTCATCGTCCAACAGACAGTTTAGCCAGTCTTCAGTGCCTTTTCGGTCTGTTGCTGCCTAAGGGAAGTCTCCTCAAGTCGGCCAACTCTAGGCTTCTAACTCTCTGGAGGTTTTTCAATTAAAATGCAAGAGAGGACAAGACTAGATGGAATCAACCCAATTATCTCTGTAGCCACAGAAATGCACATGATAAATGAACTCCAACCTTTTCCTTCCTTATGACAACTTGGACTCTGAATAGAGGTGTGATTTTTTTTTCTTTTTTTCTTTTTTTGAGGGTAAGAGAGAATGTATTTGTGTGTGAGTGTGTGTATAGAGTGAAACACCACTTACCTGGCAAATTATCTTAAGTCATACTGCTTCCAGCACCTGTACAATTGGGTTCCATGAAAGTTTTGGCTTAGAAGTATTTTTTATTAGACTGCTATCCACAGGGAAAAGTCATCATCACAGCATCTTATTTGCAGAAATCTTTTCTTGTAACTTTAGTGTGTCATTTCCTAACTATGTTGATTTTTCAATTTGTGTTTCTAAATATTTTTTTTTCTTTCTTTCAAAGGTTGCTTTTAAAAGGAGAATAAGTATACATGCAATAATATGTCAAATCTGTTTCGTTTCCTAGGTCTTGGGTAGAAGGCCATTTTATCTAATCACTAATGATGGACATACATTTTGTGAGAAAGGGTAGGAAACACAGCAAGAGCAGAGATCAATCTTCATTTGTCCATACTCAATGAGGTCCTCTGAGCTATGAGGTCATTGACATGCCCAGTGGTCACTCAGTAAATGTCGCTTGGTGTGGATGATGGCCACCGACGGCCTCTAGAAAACCAGGGGGAGTAGTGTCCACTTGAAACCAGGAGACAATTACCCACAGTTTCCAAATTGAGCAAATATGTAAAATTCAGTCCTCTAATTCTTCTGAAGGTCCTATTTTACTCTACTTTTTTTCCTAACCTCAGCTATCTTTTCTGCCAAATGCAAAGCATATGACTCCATGTATCCCTTTTTCTTCATTAATCTGCCTTCAGTTTACTGCTGAAGTTTACCCTGTTTGATTTCTTAGCCATTCAACAATCAAAATTTAAACCATCATGTCCCTTTATCTAGTTTTTTTCCTGTCCCTTTCTAGGACCATTTCAATTCTCTAGTTAGCAATGTAAACATTTTATAAGATCTTAATTTTCAAATTATTTGTTTAGAATATGTCCATGCAAATAGTAAGAAATGCTTTCATTTGACTTACTTCTTACACACCTCTCCATCAACAACTGATGGCTTAATGTCAGTTTCTCCTGACTCCAGATTAGCTTGAGATTGTGATAAAACCTTGAAGTAAACACCTTGTACTTTACAGAATATATTTGGGGACGTGAGAAATAGTGGTCCTGGTAGGGAGTGAAGGGGAGAAAATGGAAGGGCTATCAAATAGCATTCATGTGCGATCCTTCTAAGAAGATAACGTTCTGGGCACCAGCCTGGAGATGGAGGATAAAAGGTTTTCGTGGGGACTGAACATCATATTATCCAAGGGAAGAGGTCACAAAAAGGAAACACTGCCAGTGGCCACCAGAGGTTCTAGAGGAGGGGAGGGAAGAATGGGTGTAACATGGGGCATTTTGGGGACATGGGAATGGTCCTACATGACATTGCAATAACAGACACAGGCCATTATACATTTCGTCAAAACCTATGAAATTATGCAGGGCAAAGTGTAAACTGTAATGTAAACTATAGTCTATGGTTAGTAGCAGTGCTTCAACATGTGCTCATCAGTTGTAACAAACGTACCACACTAATGAAAGATGTTGTTAATATGGGAAAGTATGGGAGGGGGAAGGGATGGGTATATGGGAATCCCCTATATTTTTTATGTAACTTTAATGTAATCTAAAGCTTCTTCAAAGTAATAAATAAATAAGTAAACAGTAGCTAAACACAGAGGGAAAAAAAGACACTGCCACTTCAGAATGGCATCGAGGGGACAGCTTTTCAAACAAGAAAAAAAAATTACAGATTTTTCTCTTATCAAGGCCAAACAAAAATACAATTATTTTATAGGAGAGAAAATTCGTTTCCATACTACAACTGAATCTACTATTTTCAGGAACAGCATTTGATCCCCAAATTCAACAAAGCTGTGTGACTTACATGGTGACAACATTTTAGGATGACACTTAAGTGACTTCCCCAGTGTTGGAAGGTTAGTGATCTTGCATTTGATAGAAGTACACAGGAAGACTTCACTGAAACCTCTCTGTCCAAGAGGCATTGATGCCATAACAACTTGGATTCCTTTGGCTTGAGGGTTTGTCTCCTGTTAAAATGCAAATATCCCTATGGAGATAGCATTTAATTAGTCAGGTATCCTTCACTAGAAATGATATTATAAGATCCCTATCTGATTTTAATCAGATTTGAATACACAAGGTCATAGAGTCCAGTTGGCCAGGTATACCTCCAAGGAATGAAGAGTGTGTTACGGAAGTGGAGGTGGGGATGAGGATGGTGGCAGAAGATGGGCAGGAAGTTGTAAGAATGGAAAACTAGTGAAACCGATAACTCACTTCTTTGCTTACCAATTTCACCTAAAACTGGCCCTGCTTTTCCCAGTATCTGACCTGAAGTTGCAAGTAAGAAAGAGGTGTTGCTAAGATAAATCTTTCTGTGTCTACTCCCCACCTGATTCAAAACTGAAAACAGCATAAAGAGTTGTTCCCCCAATTTGGGAGAGTATGCCCAGAAGGTATTGAGCACAGCGTGAAAAAACAGCCTTCTCATCATGTGGTGTTTAGCAGGAATGCTGGGTTCCCTCTCTCTCCCAGTTTTTAGTCCTCTCCTATTTTCTACAGCAGATCAATTTATCACCCAATGGCACATTACTGATTAAACCAGTCTTAGACTCCGAGATAACCACACTGTGCCCTCTAGAGACAGAATCTGCCATTTCAGAGAAAACAGGTCTCTCCTGCTCTCATTTTATGCAACAGAGAATATAAAGTGTTTAGGACGATGTTTCCCTTAATTTGAATAATTCACAAAGTAATATTCTTCTACTCTTTGTCTTTCGTAGCACTTCTGCTCACCACTGTGGTGTGATAGATAAGAGGACTATATTCTCCTTTGTTTCTCCTCTGATATTGCTGAGAAAGATAACTGCTTTGTAATATTCTATGTTCATAATGCCATAGAAAAATAAAATGCCATTTTAAAATACCTACCTTAAGTTGAATTGCCTAAAGTGCCTGGTAAAGTGGATGAGAATTGAATTTGTAAATCCAGAGAGACCCATTCCCATTCTGCCCTACTTCTCCAAGTTCCCCTGTCTTTCTAGGACTCAGTATTCTCAGCAGCAACAATTCTGCCAGCAACACAAAATGGTTTCATCTTGCATGACAACTCCGACACTAGGTAGCTAGTGTCTACCTAAACTGCTCTTTTTAAGGATTGTAATTCCTAGTCCTGGTTCTACAGAAAAGACTTTTCATTGATCTACAACATCTTCCAGGGGCAAGAAAGTTGGAAGTGGTAAGACTTTGACCAGATTCTGCCATGTTGAAACTAGGTAATTTAAAATGCAACTCCTAGTTATGGAATTTTAATTCTCAGGTGTAAAGTAATTTGCTTTTGTTTTTAAAATATCACATATAAACCTGAATTTATTTTCAATTACTTTACTTTTAAGGAAAGATTAAAATTATCAAAACTTTTTATATTTAAAGTAAAATGAGTTGTTAATAGTGATGTCAGGTAAGCTTTATTGTGACCTGGAAAGCATAGGCTATTTTTATATATACTCTTTTTTTTATGATTAATTTTTTATTTATTTCTTTCTCTTCCCCCCACCCCCAGTGTCTACTCTCTGTGTCCATTCGCTGTGTGCTCTTCTGTGACTGCTTCTATCCTTATCAGTGGCACCAGGAATCTGTGTTTCTTTTTGTTGCATCATCTTGCTGTGTCAGCTCTCCATGTGTGCGGTGCCATTCTTGGACAAGCTGTACTATCTTTCACTCTGGGAAGCACTCCTTATGGGGCACACTCCTTGCATGTGGGGCTCCCCTATGTGGGGGACACTCATATAGGGCATGGCACTCCTTGCGTACATCAGCACTGCGCATGGGCCAGCTCCACACGGGTCAAGGAAGCCCTGGGTTTGAGCCGCGGAACTCCCAAGTGGTAGGCGGACGCCCTATCCATTGGGCCAAGTCCGCTTCCCTATATATACTTTTAAAATCTACAAGTTTTGCCCTTTCTTTTTAAACCATTTTGTCAATCCTCAATGCTTAAAATAAAAAGTCACATAGTTTTCTTCTTTCCTAGTACTGAAGGCACCATGATGAAGTAATTCCCTCTGAAAAAGCATATTTATAGGATTTTAGAAAGTCCCATGTGTTTTACGTGAGCCATACTTTTCACCTGTAAGTCCATGCTAATCGTCAGGAATTATGGTTGCCAGAATGTGAGTTTCATTTTATACCAGCACATTCAATATAGAAAGGACTGTCATCCTGTGTTTGGTATTAAATTAGGAAATCCCATATGATCACACCATATCACAAGTTGAGCAATGACTACGTTTGAGAAACTCAATTATCAATTTGTCTCTTTTTTTAAAAGAAGAAAGCAATGTTGTTGTTTTTTTTTCTTAATCAGCAATATACCCTGTAAATAATGTTGTTCCCCTTACACTGAAAACCATTTAATTCCCCATTATCTCACTTCATTAGCCAAATGTCCTGTTTAGGCAAACTCTGAATATGAAGCACATTATAATGTAGTAGGAAAATAATATTTAGAAACAGCCTTCAACTGAAAAGAAAAATTCAACAAAATAGAAGTCAATTCAGATGTAATGTATTCATCATATTCCAAGCTATTTCAGGATCTAGTTCTATTATGATTGACCTTGCAAATGAACGGGGAACAATTTTCACATCTTGTGCTGAGCAAACAATGGATTTTGGGACAGACAAAAGAGTAGGGAAAGTTACCAATTCATTTTTCAGAAAGGAGTCTGAGTATATGTAAGATCCTGGCCCAAGGCAGTAGTGCTTTGGGGACCAGGAAAGTCTGTATCAGGACCCCATCTTTATCCATTTTTTTCCTCTACCCTGGAAAAATATGCTGTTGGAATATAGTGAAGAGTGAAGAAAGAATGCCTTGAATAGGAAAAGAGTTGCAAAGATTAGTTTACAAATGTATGGGAAAAGAAAGATGACCGCCTCCAAGGAAGAGGTGAGGAGGAAGGCATGGGTCACAGGTAAACATAAACAATTCAGAGGTGTGTTAGCCTCTGCTGGCAAACCATTTCCTTCTCCCCCACAGATTACTTTTCTCAATTACTGCTCACTCACCAGTGTCTCAGGCCTTGCCCTACAATAATGTGGCCTAAGACAATCACTCTAAGAGAAATAAACCCTTATTGTCAAACTGAAGTGGTCTCCTCAAATGGCAGTAGAGCTGCAAGCACTGGTGTTCCTCTGGAAGCTTGGAGAAAGAGTACCTCAAATGCCCCAGCTACTTTTTAACACTAACTGGAGGGGATGTTTTAGCCTTTTTCAGGGATAACAAAAAGTTCATTGAGAAGCACAGACCCTATACTATGAGATGAGTGATACCGTATTTACTTAATACTCTAGTAGATTGTATCATCGTCAAAATATTCGCTGTTGCTCCTTGCTAGGCCTATCTCTAGGGAAGAATTATAAATTTTCCCCCGTGGAGGTCAGATTTAGTCATGTGCCTTCTTTGACCAATGAAACATGAGTGGAAATGCTGTGCTACTTCTGAATAGAGAGAGGATTTAAAGGTCATCTATCACAAGGTCATCTCATTTCTCTTTTTTCTTCTTTATAAGTCTGGCACAGGGTTATCAGGTAAAAGAGAGGACACACAGTTAAATGGGGATCAGTCAAACAACTAATAACTTTTTGGTATATGTATGTTCCAAGTTTTGCACAGGACATATTTACACTAAAAATCATTTATTGTTTATCTGAAATTCAAATTTAACTGGGCTTTTTGTATTTTTATTTGCTAAATATGGCCACCCTAGTTTGGCAGGATCCAAGATAACAGCTGCTCCTTTGGCATGCATTCCAGAATAAACAGGTGGAACAGGGATTCAGTGGACTTGTAGCCAACCTAAAATGTGACCAACTTTTGTGGTCATAAGTAACTTAAGAGTCATTTGTTCCTGAATTACAACCTAGAGAAAGTTGACAAAACCACCATACATCCCTCAGAAAGATAGTAATAAAGCCCTTAATTAGGAGAAACTAGGAAATGTCCCTTTTTGGTTCTAGCTTAAATCTGTTCCATGCCCACTCGTCATATCAGCTTCCACGCCTTCTCCTCATCTGGTTGATCCACCGCCTGCTCTTCCATGTTGGTTTGGTCCTTCCTTTGCGATCAGGGCCCCTCTGTTAATGGCTGTTCTCAGTCTTCCTGTCTGTAACCAATGTGAAAGTATCTTCCATGACACAAAGGGTTGTGTTTTTTTTGCCCCCTAACTATATACATTTCATCAATCATAGTTTTGATACTTGATTTATGTCAGTAAGTTCCTAGTTGCCATGGCAAAAAATTGGGTACAAATTCAGGAAATGCTGGAAGTGCATGTAACCTTTGAAGAAATCCTCACTACAAAATGCATTCTGATGGTGAATGGTGATTCACACATTGCAGTAATGTTTACTGAATCCCACTAGACTGATAGCCAGGTACTGGTAATACTGTGATGAAAGAGCAGATATGATAATTGGGCCCATGGAGTTTATAGTCTAGAGAGTGAGGGGATTCACAGACTTCACTCAATTTAGGAAAAAACATAACTGTGCCACATAAGGTTTGGCTGTTATCTCTTTCTCTATAGCTATCATCCCTTCCAATTTATCTGCATGCTCTTTTACCTTAAGAATTATGTCTGACTTTAATTTTCTAGTGTCCCTCTATCTGTTTGAGCTGGTGTTTTACACTTTTTACTCTCTGTTGACATATGCTCTTTAACTTTTCAATGCCCTCTTACACATAATTTGTAATTAGTTCCCTTAGGGAATATACCATTCTTTATTTTCTATGTGTTAATTTAAATAACACACTATCTACTAAATGCTCAGTTTCAGTGGGGGGAAGGGTGGGGGAAGGGTGTAGTTAAGTAAAAGGCGTGGTTTATGCACTCAAAGAGGGTACAGTGTCCCAGGAAGAATTGCAACCATCAACTGTGATATAGTCAACAATATCTGGAGCTAATAGTAAATGCAAAGGAAGTGGTTAAAATGACAAGAATTACAAGTTTCCAGAGAATGGAGAGCCCTCTGTGAGTTCAAGAACTCAGAAGGAAGGAGCTCAGTATGACCTGAAGAATGAGTAAGATTTTTCACTGGACATAGAGGAAGAGGCAAGACTTCTCAGGCAGGAAATGGAATAAAGGAGCTTGCTGCCAATAAGCAGGCAGAATTTTGTGGAATTCTGTAGAAACAATTATTCTGGAGGATGAAGAGGGGAGGAGCAGTGAGTGGCACTGGGAGTTTTCAGGCATTCCCCACTAGTCTGGGGACAGGAACAGGGACTCACTGCTATCCTGTGGGTCAGTTCCCATGGCTTGGTGGCTGCCCCTGGGACCGTGTTTCCCAAAGGGGAAAGCATTGTCTAGGAGTTGATGTCCTGCACGTTGCAGCAACTGTGGTGATGCACTCTCCCACTCCAGCAAATTCTGGCGGTCACTTTTGGGTGAGTGACTTGCGGACACCCCCAGTACCCTCATCTCCTCACCATCTTGTTCAGCAGCGACAAGAATACCTTCCTGGTTGGGGAAAGGGATATGCCAAAATATAAAGTACCTTATATCTGAGGGTGGCCTCTGCTCTGCTGTCTGCTTATAATAGCCCCGTGTGAGGCTGGTGAAAAAGGTCAGTGGAGCATGATGACTGACTGTAGACTTTCAGGATTTGAATGCGGAAGTGACCCTTTGGCACCTGCAGACCCCCGACAGGTGCAATTTGCATCTTGGCCCCATCTCGGTATACTCCTAACGCTTGTATGTCGAATGACATGGAAAGCAGGTAGTTTCCACCGTGGAACAGAAGAGGAATAGAGACTGCAGGAGATAAAAGCGGCTGTTACAGCCCCCCTGCCTCTGGGGACTTTGGAGACGATCTCCATTTGCGCTGTACATTTCTGCTGCCAAGATCTGTTCCTCTGGCAGAAGGAGGGAGCAACAAGAGTTTACACACTGAGCTGCTAGACTAAGTTCCCAGATGCAGCCTAGCAGTACTTCCCCTTTGAGAGGAAAGTTCTAGTGTGCTATTGAGAATTGGTGGAAATGGAACAGATCACTGAGATCTCTCAGGTCACCCTGACGCAAGAGATCCGGGTCCTGGGTAATCAGAACACTCCCCTAGGCAGTGGCCAGCAAACAAGCATCCCCAAATGGGATATTCAGGATCATGCCCACCCAATCCCCAAGGGAGTTACACACTTGCACGAGTGGGTGGCAGAGGCCCCTCTCAACAATGATCCTATTGCAACACAAAAAGAGGACGCTTCCCTTCCTGCATCCTGACTCAAAGATGCCTCACCTGATGCTCATCCTGCTTCACTAATGGATCAGTCAAGCTGAAGCCATCTGGCATCCACTGGCCAGCAGTCAGTGTTTCCCTTGCTTCAGGCAGACTATGTACGATGTCTGGTACTGAAGAGTGCCCAGTGGCCTAAACTGTGAGCAGTCTTCTTAGTCCTGGCACACTCATATCCAGGCACCTCTATTTACCTGTTACTTATGGGCTGTTGCCAATGGCTTAGCAGTCTGGTCAGGTTCATGGAGGAAATGTGACTCGAGAGTCAAAAGTTCCCCAGCATGGGTAATGGACCTTTGGAAACAATTGTTTATACAGAAAGGCACCATCTATGTTACTCATGTTGATGCACAGACCTGTATCAAGATAAACATCAGTGGAACAACCTAGCAGATGAAGGATGCTGATTTTTGCCCCCAAGGAGGCCGGTGATTCTCCTGGGACAGAGGCAGAGAATGAGCCCTGCCTGAAGGATGAGGACAACAAACTTTCCCTTGGTGATATCCAAGGAATAGCTGAATTTCTTATGGATGCTTCTGCTGCTGGGTGGATTCAACACAGAACTGGACATGAAAGTTCCAACACTATGAAATTATGAGTCCAGGAACATGGAGGATCTCTTTCATTTGAAAGTCCCAAATAATATTAACATAAGAATGTCGTCTTTTACAAAGTACTAAGAATGTGGTGATTATGAGAAAATTACAACAAATGAAACTTATGGATGATAGTTAACAGTAATATTGTAATATTTTGCAATATTGGCAAAGAAGCTTTATTTCAATGCTAAAGGTCAACAATGGGAGGGTATGGAGGGGTATAGGATTTTTCCTTTTGGAATAATGAAAACATCCTAAAATTGGCTGAGGTAATGATTCTATGATGAAAACGAGAGCCACTTAGTGGACACTTTGAATGGATCATACAAAACATGGGACTGTATAACATGGGGAATCCAGTGGTGAAAGATGGACTGTGGTTAACAGGACAAATAATAAGAATGTTTCCTCAAGAATGATAACAAGTATATACACACATATATAATACTAATATAGAGTGTTAATACTTGGGTGGGTTGGGAAAAATACACCAAGTACAAGATATGGGGTATGCTTAGTAATATTTTGATGATGCTTTTTCATAGTTTGTAATAAATGAGTCACAACAATGCAAGGTGTTGGTGGCGGAGAGATGTATAGGGGCCTTATATGATGATATGTATGATTGTTTTGTAAATTCACAAATTTTACTACACATTTATTGTTTATGTATGTTCATATATGAATGATATACTTTAATAAAATTCTATTTAAAATAAATGAGGCCCAATCTGTCATTTACCAACATCAGAGATGTCAAAAACATGCCAGAGCTCAAAAAGGACATTTAGAAGCTTTCTCAGAGGGGTCACATCAGGCCACTCATGAAAGGTAGATTGTATTGTTCTTCTCCTGCCACCCCAAGATATGACCTATGTCTTAGTTGTGATAGATATTTATTCAGGCTTTGGTCTTACCTTCATTTTGTCATGTGGATGCAGTACATACCTGGAATAACTTGGAAAAGCATCTTTGCACCTCTTCAGGTACCCAGATGACATCTCCTCTAACCAAGGACCTTACTTCATGGCACAATTCACTCAACAATATGTTAAGAGTCACAGAATTATATGGACCTTCCACTTCACCCACAACCCACTGGCAGCCAGCATTGTGGAGAACTTTAGTGGTTTCCTAAAAAGAGAGCTTCAAAATCTATACCCTGACACTTTCTTGTTGGATGGGCTGTCCATCTTATTTAGGCCCTCTGTAGTTGAACTCAGCAGTTCCCTGAAAGGGAAACATTACCCAATCCTTCTTCCTAGCATAGTGAGGGTATCTGAGCATCAGAAGGACCAGGCTTTGCTGTGTGTCTGCCCTTACACCCATCAGGATGAGGACTGTATCCAAAAGGGGGACCAAGGACACATTACTGGATTTTAGTCATTGTCATGGGATCATCTCACTTTTTACCTCCATTTTACCTTCCACTTGATTCCCAGGGAGGTGGAAAATTAGGGCCACCAGGTGATGGGGTGGGATGATGGAAGCAGGCTTTGAACTACTTAACAGACATGGGGTGATAGTCCAGGGGACAGGACCTGTGGGACCAGACTTATTGGACGTAAGTGAGCGACCCTGGTAGGTCCACCAGTCCCCTTGGGAATGGTCATGAGACATCTTTGAGGAGTCCTGACAATTCCATCTACCAGGAAGGGGTGGGAGTGACTGGACGATATAGGTAAGGCACCCAAATCAATAAGAAAGAGGTGAGGTTATAGCTCAGAGCAAGGAGCTAATCGACTCAATGGTCTTAGAAGGAAAAAGAAATAACTGCATAGAGGCCAAAAAAATATATTTTCCATCAAAAGATGCTGTATGATCCTACTGTCTGGGCAATCTCTTCTATTTTCTACAGATTTGACCTGGCAGTAACCTGGAAGGAAAATACTTACGTCCAGCTGACCAAAGCCATCATGGTGGCAGAGAACCGATAGCTGGATCTGCCACCTGATATCTTGTTCTTCCTCTTTGCCGAATCTATATCCACACTCGTGTAGGTGAAATGAAGTCCTCCATATGTCCCACAACAAAGAAAAGGGCACAGTTGGCTGTGCACTCTTCTACTCCACACCTCCGGACAACCTGTTGGGATGCAACAACTCTAGCTGTAATGAAACTGGCAAAAGACTCAGACATCTTTCCAACCTGTTCACCAAGGAATACAAGATACCACCTTGGCAGACATTGCTGAGTTCACAGCACAAGCCCTCCAGGCTCAGCAAAAAATCATTATGTTCTCTAGCCAAAGCAGTGCCTGAAAATCACATTGCCTTAGACTTCCTCCTAGCCTAACAAGGAGACATACATGCTAACACCTCCTGTTATATGTGGGTTAATATGTCAAAGGAGATGGAAAAATAAGTGACTAAAATTCAAAAACAAGCCCACTGGTTACAAAGTGTACAAACAGATTCTGTGTGGGACCTCTTCAGCTGTCTCCTAGGAGGGAAGGGAGTATGGATGCAACCTTCAGACCAATGTGATCACTCTGCTTGGAGTAATGGTGTGCATAGGTGAAGCCCTCCTAACTTCCTGCAGCCACTTGTGCTCCCAAATCTTTACTGCCAATATTGGTGACAGCCATGCATTGGCAATTCTGACCTGTCTCTGCCTTTGGTGTCTAAGGTGGGAGGTAAACTTATGCTGTGAAAGCTAATGCAGAGGAATAGGCTGGGCCTGGCCAAGAGGCCAAGGGGTGGATTGTTGGGGAATTCATGGACACACATTCAGCCGACATCTCTCAGCCCTCCCATACCCACTTCTATGGTGCAACTATGTTTCAGTCCATTTCCATTCCACAACCTGGGGGAGATGTTAAGTCCAATGAAAAGGCCCAACCAGACCGTAAAATCAGAAACTGGGAACAAGCAGCCTAGATAGAATCAAGGCAGGAATTTTTTGGTGGCAGGACTCCCTCTCTCCAGGGTGGATAATTACCACACTCAAACAACATGGATTTGTCTCTTTTCCAACGTAAAGTGGGGCATGTGGAATTGCCATCTATTGAACATGAACCAAACAGAGTTTTTGGCTATCCAAGAGACTGATCATGATGGGATCTTTTGGACCATTTGTGTTGAAAGTTTCTGTTGTGCCTGAGCCTGTGTTCCCACAGTGGACCATACAGCAACTTGCTCCACAACGATGAAGAGCCCTGCCATGGTTTTCTCGGTTTGATTGTGAAAGACCTTCCACAACAGGCTAAAGAGTTTGGCATTAATTGTAATGGAATACAAATGAAAGTTTTGACTGAGATAATGGCATGATGAATTCTAATTTGCCTCTTGTTAATAATTACAATGTTTGTGGCCTTTGTTTTTTATAGGATAGATTCTATATTTTACATAGACCTAGCTTTTAGCATCTGCATGGCTGTGCATGTGTGTGAGAAGAATTGTGCAGCTACTTGACCACTCATGGCCTTTACACTCATTTCTATTTAAAAACTACAGCCCCGCCCCCCCTTTTTTTCCCTAAAAAACTGGCCAGAATTGAAGGCATTAGAATTTCTGGTGTTAATGTTTTAATAAAACGTTCACTTTCAAAACACATGGACAAACATGGCAAACATTTTCCTCCTAATGGATTTGCAGAAAACAGAATGTATTTGTGATAAATCTTTTGATTGTAGATGACAGATACCCAACTTGAAAAGCATACATAAATAGAAGAATTTTTTGAAAGAAAAATGGAATATCTCATGGAATCCAAGAAAATCTAAGCCATGGAAGAGGTAAGGATGCAGTTGGGCTGCATGAACTATTAGAGCCAGAGGGCATAGAAAAGCATCAACATTCTTTTTACTTCTAGTCAATGTACCTTTCCACTCATTCATCTATTCAGTTCTTCTTTCTCTTTGTATAAACTATTTGGTTCCATTTTATAGCATCAAATATGGCCACTAAAGAACTTTCAAGTGAAATTACATTTAACATCGTTAGTTACAGGAAATATTATCAAAAAAACCTTTCACTCTAAAATTGAAAACCTCAGGAAGAAATTCAGTGGCTCAGTTTGGATCAGGTTCCAACCCTTGAGCCAATCAATTGTGACCCTTGGGCAAAGCTACATTGTATATAATACCTGGTCCTGTGATAAAAATATGGATGCTGGGGTTGGGCCACCAAAAAATACGTCTTGTATGCAGAAGTGACAAGACTACCCTTCTTTTAAATAGGCCAAACTGAGGCAGGTTTAATAGACCATCAGAATCCTTCAAAGATTTCCATCTTCTTATCCCACTCCACATGTAAGAGTCTGGGACCTATTTCTAATATGAAGACAGAAAAAAAGAAGCCCAGAAGAGAGAACACTGATGGAGAAGTGTCTTATGAATAAACAGCCCTGAATAAGTATGGGCCTAGGTTAATAGTTTCTGCAGAGCTGTAAGGTTCCCTGAAAATGATCCTAACCACATGTTGACTGGTCAGTCTGATCATGTGATGTAATTTTTCCTCTAATTGAAAATGAGCAAAGAGCAGATGGTGACATCAGCTGCTACTACATGTTTGCTGCTGTAACAACCACATATGCAAAACAATAAAGTAATTAATACAAATAGGTGCATTACAAATGCTAAATACAAGTGTATATTTATTTTTTAACTTAATATCACTAGAATCCACCTGTGAACTGAAAATCAGAAGGGGTAAATTTGAAATGGCAAATGTCGAATTTCAGTATGTACTTATTTGAATGTATGTGTGCTTTTGCATCAAGACTTTTAGTCTACTGCAGTGTGAATTTCAACTAAAATATAAACTCTTAGTTGTTCAGGAGCCATGTCTAAAGCTTCTCTGGCCACAAGTCCTTCCCATGAACCACCCCACCACTCCTACTCACCCATAGCTCCTAATAATTGCCTTGACCTCAGAATTTTCCACTGAGTATTTATTGGTAGATTCATGACATAACTGTTGTCAGGTGGTGGTATTCACCTTTCTCTCTCCATATACATACACATATATATAGACATCTATAGTTTAGTGTGAGTAGAAATTAAAAAAAGAAATTGCTTTTTAAAAAATTATGAAGACAGGAAATCAGTAGGATTTAGAAATTGTTTGAATATTATGTGTGTACAGAAAAGAAAAAGGTAAAAAGCAATATGTGCTTTTAAGGTAGGAGAATCACAAAGGAAAAACTGAAGGTAAACTTAGGGGGAAGATAAGTTCTAGGAGATAAAGGAATATCTAAGTGAAAATGTCTAATAATATTTAATAATTCATGACAAAGCATTTTCCAAAAGAGAGCAACCAGATGATTTAAAATGGATTTCAAGTTGAACATGTCTAGTCAAGACTGGGCAAATTATCATCTGAGGTGATAATCAAAGCCATAAAATTCTGTGTTTAAAAATGTGGAGCAAATTTTATCTATACTATTGTCATCCTTTAAATTTATGTACATGAATGCGACTGAAAAAGTTTAGTGTGTAACTTATAGTTTCATAATGAATAGACCTGCAGAAAAAAAATCTAGAGTTCAAAGGTTTGGATGTTTTCTCATCTCTTTCATTCAGTAGCTATGAGAGATTGGGTAAGTCATATAACCTTACTAAATTCAGTTTCTTTTTCTCAAAAAAAGAATGCTTGCAGAGATGGTCTCCAAGTTCCCTTCCAGATTTAAAATTCTAGGATTCCTCTCTCTCTGTGAACTTGTGGACTTGGATTTAAAGATTGCCATTCTGTGTTGTCATTTACAGAAGGTGGATGATTCTGTTTGACACCTAGAAGTGTTATAGAACTATGACTCAATCAATAAACACAATTAACAAATTTGGAGGATAGTTTGGTAATTGTCTTTCTGCCACAGTAATTCTAAATGACCATCGATTTGGACAGTCCAGCTTGAGTATAGTAATAGATGATTTTTCAAGATTTCTTGATATTTCACTTACATATATTAAAATAGTCCATCTCAGTGTGAAGACTTTGTCCCCTAGGGAACATCTAGCAATGCCTGGAGACCTTTTTTGATGTCACAACTGGGTTAGGAGGTGATACAAGCATTTGGTGGGCAGAGGCCAGAGATGGTGCTAAACATCCTACAGTGCACAAGACAGTCTCTTCCTCCCCACCTCCAACAAAGAATTATCTGACTGAAAATGTCAATAGTGCGGAGGTTAAGAAGCCCTTTCTCCTTGTCAGCTTTCCTAAGTCCATTACAAATTAACCATTAAAAATCATACAATATAGTCACAGCATGGGTGTCTTGTCCAGAGTTTTCTCACATTTCCAGCCTTGCAAAGTTGAATGGGCAAAACCGTGACCCTATTTTTCCTGATTTTGAGGGGTAAGGAGAAGAATAATTGAGAACTGGACTTTCAAAATAGCCTTGCAGTTCTATCTAACTTACAAAGCAGGTGATTAAGTTTTCAAAAGTAGTTTGTAGTCAGTAAAACTATAGGCATTATTTTTTTCTACTGCATGTTTCAATTTTGAGCAGGTTATTTTAACAAATAGAGACAAACTAAGACTTGAAGGGGAAGCTAATGAATTTATTCAAGAAGCACAATGTGAAATTGGTGGCACAGTTTTAGAAAAATCAACCTTCTTAGACAAACCTTGTAAAAATTGATTAATAAGCCAGTAGTGGGTATTGAAAGAAAATGCTTTCACATCTTTTAGAAAACCAGTTTAAATTATTGTGAAAGCATATGCATATTTGGAATTAATACTCATTTAAGTGCTTAAGTGTACTCTTTTCCTTCTAACATTCCATTTCCAGTTTCTTAAAATTCAGTTTACAATTATAGTATCTGGAAAATAGAATGAACTGTGCAGCAAAAATAAACACTTTGCCTGGTGATACAGTAATCTGTGTTACCTGGCTCTGTACATCTTTTTCTTTCTTCCCTTTTTATTATTATTTATTGGCATTTTGCTTGTGGCAAGACATAGGTTTTAAATGTGGACATATAATGTTTGTGAGTCAATACAGAGAAGACAAAGTGTTTCAAGGGCAACACCAAAGATAAGTATTCTTGAAACTTAATATTAAGCATTTTAACATAGGTATGCAAAGGAGGTTTATTTATTGAATTTGAAAAATTAATTCCTTACAGCCTTGAGTGTATTTTGCTTTGTCTGCCCCTGGCTTTGCATATTGGTGTGTGTGTGTGTGTGTTTCTTTTTAATATTTCAACAGGTAAGGTTAGCAAGAAGGCTGATGATGCTGCTTTATACCTAGAGGTCTTATGGAACCAGGACTATATTCATAAAAGGAACGAACAACTTTGGGGGATGGTTTAATAATTGCCTTTGGGAGGGCTTGTCTCACATTCATTATAAACTCTAGACGAAGCTGATTCCTTGATCCTTGCTTCTTTTTAGTTGCCAAACAAACACACAAAATCCCTTTCCCAAATGTTGCTTAGTTATCTTACCTAGAATTTCTTTGACTAGGGTAGAAGTAGTACACCTCAGCTATCTCAAGGTTTCAATGTTAGAAACTAGCAGGCATTTGGGTAATTGTTATAATGTATCCCTAGGCTGCTTTTAAACACATTTAAAATAATCTAGAATTTTAACCCTTAATGCTACTTGAAGACTTTCACAATTAAAAATATTTCTTATGTGAATGAAAATATCTTGTTGCCTAATTATCTTTGATGTAGCAAATGACTAGAGAATAATTGACATAAAAGGTTATCATTTCACCATTTAAGAAATGGTAAGGTAATGCTAAGCCTTTCTCTAGTTTGTAATTACAGATATCAGACTCCATCCTATCATTTTTCCTCATTTAGTTTTACTACTAGATATGAAGTTGGGCTTGTAAAAATGACATCATGGATTACATGCAGAAAGGCATCTTGTATAGAAAATAGACAGCAAGTATTCACTTTTGCCTGTCAAGGGAATGCCCATAAGAATTGTTGGTAGCCATCTAAATGTGGAGGTAAGTAATAAGCAGGCATTGACTTCTGTTGAGATCAATATCAAGATTTGTTGACCCAAAGAGGTTAAAATTGACTGAAGAGTAGAACAATAAATCTTGTTATTGACTAGAAAGCAGAAGTCAATATATGTATTATTATAAACATTTTTCTTTTGGTGGAGATGATAGGGGTGGGGCCATTTTTAAGACTTTAAATTCATATAGCAATACCTTGTTTATATCACAGTGGTGGCCATTAGAGGCTCCCTGGCTTATTAAAAATGTGGCTATTCACATGAGAGCAATAATGTGCCTAGATCATCTCTCTCCATGTGGATCATCCTTCTTCCTGTATTTTAGGCCATCTTATCCTAATTAATGTCAAACTGAATATGAAATGCCCAAACCTGTATGATGAAATTGTGTTGGAAAGGGAAAAAGTGCAGAATGGCCTCTTGGAATTTTTTCTCTAGTGTATAGTGCAGGTGCAGGTGCTCTCCAGACCTCTAAACACGGTTCCTGGCATATGTGTCTATGTGTGTGTGTGTATGCATGTACATGGATATGTCCTTTGTGCCTCCTCAACATTCTTATATTCCTGGACAAAGGAAAGATTTATTTCTTATTGTCTTTATTGCTAGGACAACTCTGCTCCTCAGATGAACTATTATATATTTAATCATAAATTATTAGAAAATCATCAAAGCATGTCAAACTTAAGACAATTTTAAAATGTATACTTAAAATGAGGTTTTGCAAAACTACAAAATATATACACAAGCTCTTGTTACTAGGTCATTTCTGTTTTTTCTATTCACTGCCAACCCACCCCACCTTACACATAAGCCAAAGAGAAATTTTATTTTCCCATAGATGAGAGAAGTAGAAATGGAAAGCAATTTCCCATTGTTCCAAATAGCCCTCATGTTGATAAGAAATCAAACTCTGTACACCCAAGCTGAACAGAGTGTTCTGGGCTACTCAAAGTATCTCTGTTTGTCTGCTCTGAGGTCTGCACACAGGCATCATGAAAGCAGGAAATCTTTCAGCTAGGACATTGATCTTTCAGATTACTAACCCCAAATCATCTCCAGCAATGTGCGCCCACCCTCCTAGCCCCACCCCCAGTTCCCAAGTAGTACGGAAAGAAAAATACATAAGTTTATTTCCTTTCTGTGCACCTCCCAAAAAATGGTACTTTACAAAGAAGATTCAAGTCCATAAATGCTCAGAAATTTGAAAGTCGGGGATGAAACATGAGAGATGCCTTCAATGTCTCACACAATAGGGTGTCTCCAATTCCCTAATACACCCCATTGTGCCTCACGGCTGGAGAAAGCGCTGCACAACCCATTTCCTCCTTTAACTGTGAATTTCCTCGCTTCTATGGGCTTAGCTTTTAATGGGTGAATTACATTTACATCTACTTGTGCATTTGCCATCAGCAGCCAAGTTCCAGCCTAAAGCCTTTACTAACTCTGAGAACAAGTATCTCATAAACAGCCTCATTTGATTTATCTTTATAAATTCACGCAACAGCTCTTAAATCCTAGGAAGCTCCGGAGACACCTTTCTGTACTAAATGGCAGGTCTTCCTGGCTGTGTTTATTAGTTTTAAGTACTTTACAATGAATCATAGCTCCAGAAAAATCCGTAATTAGGCTGTAATGATTCCAAAGCCACTGGAAATGTGGTAAAGTGTTGGTTAGCCAGAGGCGTTGCAGTTGAATTAAATTTTTAGAAATTCGTGGTCTTTAGTGAGAGGAAATAGTTCTATGATGAGAACACAGGCAAATGGTACTGAAGAAACATCTAAGTATGCAACAGTATATTGATAATATTATAGGAATATTCTTGAGTACCAATAGACCTGCATTTTCATCTGCAACATGGGAAAGTACCACATGAGGCAAGAGTGTTGCTAGAGGATAGCTGTGGGCTGCTGCCTACCTGAAAGATATTTAATTTTAACAAACCTGTTATACAAATGATTTATCTCTATTATCTTTTGATACCAATTTGTCTATCTATCTATCAATCATCTATCTACCTACCTAATTGGACTGTCTACCACAACTAAGAAATCATTTTGATTCCCTTCAACTTATGATTATTGCCCTTTGTTTCATGCATATTCTACAAATGAAAATGAGAAATGGACGATGTTAGCCCATCATTGTCTTCTATGATAGGTCTACAGGGCCAGTTGTGCTTTCTCACTTGTTCTACAGTTTTGCTGGTCAAAGTATGCCATGGATGCCCAGCTGGTGGGGCTTCCACAACCTTAAGAACCACAGGAACTGGGCCAGGAACTTGCCAATAAATGTGAAAAAGCAAACTTTGACAATTCCCACAGTGAATGAACTCCACTAAATGAACTCCATTTAAATGAACAGAAACTCCACTAAATTAACAGAAAAGGCGTTTGTTAAGCATAAACACAAGAATAAGTTGTGATGTATAGAGGCAACTGCAGCAATGACATTTTAGAAGTTGGACAACAAATGAACAAATAATAAAGGAGTTTACAGACCTGGGAAAAAAAACACAAAAACTCCTGAATGTTAAACAGGTAGCAAGGATAGCTAAAATTCAATGTGATTTATACTGCAGCATTCCCCAAAGGTTCAGTCTGTCTGGAAGTAGGGAAGGAAGGTGGGAGGGCAGACTGTGATAGGAGGATTGAGTAAAAGTCTAGTAGCAAAAACACCTTCCCAACTCCATACAACTGGGCATCTGTTTTTTCTCTAACGTAGCTGAAGTTTTAATCTTTGGAAGGAGTAAAACAGAAGGTCACCAGATAGGGGGACAGATACTGAAAATAGGAAGTGTATGTAAGTATCTGCTTATGGCCACTGAAGCTTTGTCTTCAGGCAGCCCTTCACCCAAGGGAGGGGACCAGGGAGCCTCCCCCACAGAATCTGACTGCCCCCAAAAGAAAGACAAAAGGACACTGATATTTGAGTTTCTCCAACTAAATGGCCATGCCAGATCCACTACAGTAAATAAGGCAGTTCACTGATGAACTGACAATCAGTTTTTTAACAGCAACTTTTAAATATGAGTCATCAACAATGACCACACAATGAAAAGTTATAGAGCTGAGTGGAGTCCAAAATAAATAAATGAAACAAACAACTACTTGGAGGAAACAGAAAAAATGAAGAACTTAGAGAAAAGAAAAATCCTGATAATTAATCAGCAGCAACAATGTAAGGACACTACTACTACCGTGAAACCAACACAGAGAAATCTCTTTAGAAAGGAACATTTAGAGAAGAAAAAAGAGCCCTTAGAAAGTACAATTATAATAGAAGAAATTAAATGCTCAGTGGAAAGATGGAAGAAAAGGTGAAGAACTCATCTAGAAGACAGATGTAAAAGGAAAGAAAGATAGAAAATAAAACGTACAAGATAAATCTAATACCCAAATAAGGGATGCTGCATAAACGATTTGTATGCATAATTTTGACCAAAAAAAAAAAGTATAAAGGAAATTGATATAATTTCCCTGTATATACCATACCCTGGTTAGTTTCTGTGACAGTATAACACTTAGTACTGAGTTCTGAGTGGCCATCCCCTAGGGGTTCATAGGCTCTTATGTAGGAATTCTTCAACAGTGAAGTTCTGACTTTATCCACTCAGAAGGCAATGTCAATTGAGATTTGACTATCAAGGGATATACATTAATTCATGTAATGCTTTTTTAAAAATTTCTAAACATTCTTTTAAAAATTTGAAGAAGTGAATGCACATCCCTGTGCTTATACCAAATACCATTAATTACACTTGAGATGAACTGTATGATTTATGAATATGTTCAATAAAATTATTTTGAAAAGAAAAAATTATTAATGTACTTATTGTAAAAACACAACTTTATTGAGGTATAACTGACATACAACCTGCTACTTATATTTAAAGTGTAATTGTTGATCCATTTTGATGAATATTAAGAACCATCAACACAAGATAGTTAACAGACCCTTCACCTCCCAGAGTTTCCTTGTGCTCCCAGTAATCTCTCATCAAACTCTTTGTCATTTCTATCTCTAAGCAACCACTGATCTACTTTCTATCACTATTGATTAGTTTGCATTTATTTTCTAGAGCTTTAAATAGATTTCTACAGTGTATTTTCTTTTATGTCTAGGTTCTTTCACTAAACATAATTATTTTGAGATCCATCATTGTTGTGTGTATCAATACTTCATTCTTTTTATTGTTGAGCAGTAATTCATAGTATGAATGTGATATTGTTTGTTTATCCATCCACCCTTTGATTGACATTAGGGTCAGGTCCAGTTTGGAGCTATTACAAATAGAGATGTTAAGAGATTGGCAATGAACAATGAACTAAAGTAGACTTATTATTCTTTTATAGACTTACAGTTTTTATGGCAATGGAAGAACATTTATTACCAATATAAAGGCAGTGGCCACCAGAAGTTCTGAAAGAAAGGAGAGGGAAGAATAGGTGAAATATGGGACATTTTTGGGACATTGGAATTGTCTTGCATGACATTACAATGACAGATACAGGCCATTATACATTTTGTCATAACCTACAAAATTGTGTGCAATAGAGTGTAAACTATAATATAAACTATGGTCCACAGTTAGTAGCAATGTTTCAATATGTATTAATCAATTTTAGCAAATGTACCACATGAATGAAAGATGTTGTTTATGTGGGAAAGTCGGGGTAAATGGGAAACCCCTATATTTTTTATGTGACATTTAAGTAACCTAAATCTTCTTTAAACATAAAAATAAATTAAAAAAAAGTTGCTATTGGACATTTGTACAAGTCTTTGTACAAACACACGATTCCCAAGAGTGGAAAAGCTAGATTGTATGATATATATATATGTTTAACTTTTTGAGAAACTGCCATACTATTTTCTTAGTGGTTTTTATCATTTTCTATTTCCAAAAATAGCATATGAGAGTTCTAGGTGTCTCACATCCCTGCAATACTAGGCATGGTCAATCTTTTTAATATTTTTAATATTAGCCATTTTTAGATTTTTAATTTCCAAAGAAACACATTTTCCTTGTAATATACATATTCCCATCTTCACTGTTGGTAGGAATGTATTAAATAGAATGGGGCAGGCTCTTTGGATTCAGTTTGGCAGTACTTCAAGAAGCTGAATATAGAACTGCCTTATGATGCAGGTACCCCATTACTGGGAATATATTCAGAAGAACTGAAAGCAAGGACATAAACTGGTATTTGCACACTGATGTTCATAGCAGCATTATTCACAATTGGTAAAATATGGAACCAGTTCGAGTGTCCATCAACTGATGAACAACTAACAAACTGTGGTATATACATACAATGGAATACTATTTAGCTGTAAGAAGAAATGAAATTAGGGTGCTTATGACAAACATGGATGAACCTTGAGGATACTATGTTAAGTGAAATATGCCAGACACAAAAGGGCAAATATTATATGGTTCACTAATATGTACTAAATTTGACGAGTAAACTCATAGAGGTAAACTCTAGAGTATAGATTACTAGGAAATAGAAGGTAGGATGAAAATGGGCGCTAATGCTCAATGTATGTAGAATTTTTAATACGATTTATTGTAAAATTGTGGAAATGAATAGAGTTGATAGTAATACATTATAGTGAGTGTAACTAACACTGCTGATTTATAAATGAGATTGTGGCTAAAGGGTAGTCTGTGGACATGAGTGTCAATTGAAAGGAAACTAGAGAATAATCTAGGGAATGCATAAGTGATTTCAGTGTTGGATGATTATGGTTAATATTATAAATATAAGTATGCACTTCTTTTACAAAGGTTTAAGAATATGGCCAAATACAGGAAAATTACACCTATTTACAACTAATGTGACTTATGGACAGTAGTTAACAGTAATATTGCAATATTTTTGCAACAAAGGCAAAGAAGATATATCAATTTTAAGAGACTATTACAGAGGGGTATAAAAAGTCATGTAACCACATGTGCTTGGACCTACACACACACACACACACACACATACATACCTCCTCACAGATAATTTTGCTGTTTTATTTCCATGAATAAAAAAGGAGTACTCTTTAGGAGGAAACCTCTTTAGAATCCTTTGACCAAAATGAAATACTCTTACAATATTTTCTTTTTTCATTGGCTCCTGGTAGCAAAGTAGTCTCTGTAACACTAGTAGAAGCAATAAGTATTTTCTGAGTATAAACAATGTACTGTGATATGAGTTTTATATGAATTATTTCACTTAGCAACCACTGCTTTATTTTTTTAATTTTTATTTTTTTTTAAGATTTATTATTTATTTCTCTCCCCTTCCACCGCCCCCAATTGTCTGTTCTCTGTGTCCATTCTTTGTGTTTTTTTCTGGGTCTGCTTGCATTCTTGTTGGCAGCACCGGGAATCTGTGTCTCTTTTTGTTGTGTGATCTTGCTGCGTCAGCTCTCTGTGTGTGCGGCACCACTCCTGGGCAGGTTGCGCTTTTTTTGCATGGGGTGGCTCTCCTTGAGGGGTACACTCTCTGCACATGGGGCTTCCGTACACAGGGAACACCCTTGCGTGGCATGGCACTCCTTGCGCACCTTGGCACTGCACATGGGCCAGCTTGCCACATGGATCAGGAGGCCCTGGGTTTGAACCATGGACCTCCCATATGGTAGGTGGATGCTCTATCAGTTGAACCAAATCTACTTCCCAGCAATCACTTCTTTAAGTGCAGCAAATAGACTAGGTAATGCCCATGGCCATGACCCATTGCCGGTTAAATCCATGAGAAATTAAACTGGCTCTTGTTTTAACTTGCATAGTTACCAGGCAGGAGAATATTAAAACATTCAGGATTTAGTCAAGTTTAAAGTCTATAGAGCTAGGTGAAAAAATGTCCAAATAACTTAAGACCCAAAGAAATGTGAATCCATTCAAATGAGGTAACAACTTCAGTGGGGTACCTAAGTGTGGACTTTCTTGAGTTGATCTCTTTAATCAACTAAGGAAACTTAGGTTATGTGATCAGACTTTTGTTGCTATTTTATGTTTTTGTGCCCATGACACAATGACTATGAATAGGGCTCAACATATTCCATACCAACTATAATTCACTAAGCATACTGACCCATAGCTCTTGTTATTTACTCTCAACTATTAAAGAATTGCTTAGGATAACATAGCTCCTTCTTTATTAGAAAAGCGTTTTTAAGCTTAGACGTTTGGAATTAATTATGGAAATATTTAAGAGAATCAAGCCCACAGAATTAATATTCAGGTGTTAAGGAAGCATGCTTGATTTTGGGGTTATTTAAAATGTTTAAAATATTTTAGTCTATTAAGCAACAGTTAAATTTAGGATTCTATTTTAAAATGTGCAATTAAGTAATTTATTTAGGTCTGTGAGACTAGGTAGAAATTTTATTTAGTTTATATAGTACTTACAGTAAGTTTATAGAGTAAATATTAAAATATTTAAGAGAACTGAAGATGCACAGTATTTCTAGGTTTCATTTACAAGAAGAATTAGAATTATTTTAGGTATTTTGGAGAGTTTTGTTTTTAAATGATATATTTGCTGTACCTAAATAAAAAATCAAATATATTTAATTTATAAACTTAGGGTAAAATATTTAAAGGAGTATAACTAACTGCACTAAATGTTAATCAAAGGTCTTGCAAAGCGGTTGCTAAATTTATAAGTACAAGATTATGCAAGAACTAAATTTTTGAATTTTTAAATCTAATAATTCAAATATATTTTAACGAAAGTAAACCCTAAATAAGCTTTCCTATACACAAAACCTGCTGCTGAAAATACTGACATTGACAAACTCCACTGACAAAGCCAAACAGAAGATTAATAAGCATTAAATTATTGTAAATCATTTAAATTGTCTTTAAATTATTAAAGACCTCCTATGACTATTGCATGCCACAACAGTCTCCAAATACTCTCAACATCAGGCAAGTTTCATAGCATTAAACCTGAGAAGCAGAACAGGGTAGTGTTAAAAATCACAGGCCAGGAGTCATATCCAGGTGGTTTACACCCCAGCTCGTCCGTGCACTGGTTGTGAGATGCTGGGTGAGTTGTTAACCTCTCTAAGCTTCAGTTGTCTCATTTGAAAAATGGAGATACTAATAATTCATACACATAAATTCTTGAGAGATTCTAATGAAATACTGCATAAAAAATACCCAGAAGAGTACCTGGCACTGTATAGTAAAGGCCAAATAATTGTTAACTAGTTCTACAGGAGCAAGTTTCACCCTTAAGAAGCTCTCAAGAACGATGCATGATAATTACAAATTGAGTGAAATCCTTTCTTGAAAGTTTTGCACCTGGTAGTGGATAGAGAGAGGTGAGAGCAGCTTTGTTTTGTGCTGAATAGCCACCACAATGATCAAGGGTAAAGAATTGTTGATCAACAAACATTAAGCTTCTCATTTGTTTTCTGGCAAAACTCTTATGCATATCCCCTCAAAGGAATCATAGTTTTAGAAATGCACCCAACAACTTTATGACCTATTTTGTTTAGCCCCTGCTCAAGTGTATTCCTAAAATGAAGTGAGAGTCATCATATCAGCACTCAAATTTGCACACTTTAGAATATTTAATGCTGCACTGCCTATAATAATAGAAAAAAAAATGGGAGCTGGCTTATATTTATAATAAGAGCTGATTTATTAAAAAAATGGTGATACATCTTTAAAAGGGTATACTCTTAAGCTAAGAAGAATAATTGTGGACTTGGTAAACATAATTACCAGCACTGAATTATATATGAGAATGTGGTTAAAAGGTGAAATTTTAAATTATATATATGTTACTAGAATAAAAATAATAAAAAATCATAAGATTGTACAACATAGTGAACCCTATTATAAATAATGGACTATAGTTGATAGTACAATTATAACAATGTTCTTTCATGGATTGTAACAAATTCACTACACAAATACACGGTGTTAATAATAGGGTGATATATGGGAACTGTATTTTATGCATGAATTTTCTGTAAACCTACGACTTCTCTAATAAAACTAGAAAAAAAAACACAAGAGTCATCAGAACTTATATATTCTATCAGGAAATATATTCAAAATATACTGATGAATGAATTTTAAAATCCAATTTCAAAGCAATATGCATATTTTATATACATATATATTAAATTATATATAATTCCTCCTTTATTAGAAAATAAAGAGGGAAGACCAATATCTGTTTTACTTACATATAGTAAATATATATACTATATATTAAATATATATTTTATATAAGTATATATTATTTATACTTATATATACTATAGGGTATATAAGCATGCAGAAAATAATCTAGAAAGTTACATTCTATAATGTTAACAATAGTTACATGTACTGTTGGCAAAAATTTTAGAGCGTAACAACATCCATTCCTGTGTGGTTGTGAGGAAAGACCTTTCATACACTATTTGCTAACAAGGAATTGCTACAACCAATCACAAAAGTAATCTGACAATTTCTATTGAAATATTGAATGAAGATCCCCACTTCGGGCAATCAAAAATAAGTAAAAGTTCTAGTACATATGGAGATATTTATATGTTAGCTCTCTTTTGTCTTAGCAAAAAGGCAGTGACAATTTAGATGACCCTTAAAGACCTTCTTGCTTCTATTAATGCCTGGCTCCCTATTGGATTGCTCGTTCTGGAAGGGGCTAGTGGCCATGTGGGGACAACACTCTGGCAGCTGTATGCAGAGGTCAACATGTCCAGGAACTGAGTCCTCCTTCCAACAGCCAGCAAGGGACTGAGAGCTTCAGCAATGCGAGTGAGCCACTTGGGAGTGGCTCCTTCCGCTCCACTCAAGCCTTCAGATGGCTGCAGCCCCAGCAGACACCTTCACTGCAGCCAGGAACCAGAATCACCAACTACCCTTCTCCCAGATCCCTGACACTTAAAAACTGTGAGATCATATATAGTTGTTGATTTCAACCACTACAAAAATGACATACCCTCATACCATCAACTATTGTCCTACTATTAAAAAAAAGATTTAAATATACACATGTATATATATATATATGTGTGTAAACTTAACTGTCAAAAACATAAGTTTAATGAATAATGTGTATAGTATAATTCAGGTTTTCTTTAAAAATTTTTAAATTATCTTTTTGATGCATATGTCTACGTTTAGCAGATAGTACCAAATGATTCAGACCAAACTGCTAATATTAGTTACTTCAGCAATGTGGGAAAAGGAAGATCATAAATTTTTCTTAGCATGCCTAAATTGTTTGCACTATATGAAGAGCATGTGCTGATTTTATAATTTTTTGAAATGTGATTAAAGAAAAGTGAAAGAAAAAAATAGTAGCTGTGTATGGGTATTGGGACTACTGTGTTTTTTTAAATTTACTTTTTCTTTCTTTTTGTGCCACTCTAATTTTTCCAATTATCTTAAATTAGTAGATTAATTTTGTTTAAACTTGTAAAGATGAATTTCAAAAAGTGAAAAGTAAACTCTAAAAGAACCTTTGGGATATTAACAAGGAGCCACTGCTCTCACCAACCTGATGGCAAAGCTTTCTCAGAGTGCTCTTTATAAGGTGGAATTCATGTGGATGCTTGTCACAGAGGAGTGCAGAGCACTTTCATCGATGAGATGATAAATATCCAAAGCATTCTTTCTGCCTTGGAGGGCATGATAGAGAAGATAGTACTATCCCTGGGAAATATAGTCACAGAAGGGTTAAAAATGGCTCAGCCAAGGTCATCCAATGAGTCTCTGGTTAAACTGGGATTAGGGTCCATATATCCTAATTCTGTGTCAGTCATTTGACATCTTACTCCTGCAATACAAATTGGCAGAACTGAAAGGCACGTCCCTACATTTTAAACATGTCTGGGATAAAACAAAACAAAACACCAAACCTTGTTTTCAGTCTCTTTACATCAGTAAATTTTGTGGTTGTGGTGAGACAATGTGCAAAAGATCCAACAGGCATCACTTTGGCCAGTGAGCCAATGGGCCAGAATATTGGGTAACTTCCAGGAGCAAACGACAGCCTTTTCTCTAGCAAACTACCGAAATGGGCTTAGTTGCCCCATGTTTCTTTTCCTCTCTGCCCTGGCAAAATTAGATTGCTCAAGGAAACTTAATGCATCTAACAGAACTCTGAGGAACTATTCCTGTATTCCTTAAATACGATATTTGTTTTGAGATAAGTGGGAGGAAAGAAGCATCAAACTAGGTCATCTCTTCTGAACCAAGAGGTCTGATTCACAGACCTCACAACAACTAGTTAAGAGAGGGGAAAGATAAAAAACAAGAAGCAAATACATATTTCTTAATTACACTGTAAAATTTTTCTCAACGTGACATGGCCTTAATAAATAAACACAACTTTAATAAAATTTTCTAATTTACATTTTTCTAAAAGTGATAGAAAAAAAATCTGCTTTAATTTTTCTCTTTTAATGAGTTCACTGCTGGGACCGATTCAAACTCACATTCTTCTTAGCCTTTGATTAACAATGCCTTTTACACTTTAGATAACAAATCACTTTCATATCTGTGGTCTGTTGAATTCTCACAAACAAACAGTGAGGGCCGCATCAGCCCTGTTTAATAGAGGCAGCAGCTGAAGTGCAAAGAAAAGAGGTAATTCATAGCATTAAATGGTCTAGACAGGACTCGAAGTTAGGTTCTCTCTCTAAATTCTATTTCCTTCTTCTCTACATTTGCCTACTGTGGTACAGCCTCTTTTGCAACCTCTGAAAACGCCACAAGAAAATGTCAACCTCTGCATTCCAACCCCCAACCTAAAATGGAAGAGCAAACACACTGGAATTAGCGATTCTAATGAATGTTGAGCTATACACCAATGCTTGGTAACTGGCTCACACCGTTGAGCTGTGAGCAATTGTCCAGTCTACACCATGACCTAAGAGACAAGTGTTGAGAACTGAATCGCATCCCCCCCAAAAGACATGTTCAGGTCCCAACCCCTTGTCCTGTGGGTATGGACCCATTATAAATTGGATCTGCTGAAGGTGCTACTTCAGTTAAAGTGTGGCCCAACTCAGTCCAGATTTCTGCAGTCCTTTACAAGCAGAGTGAAATCCAGACACAGAAAAAGGGAAGCCACAGGGAGCAGCCAGAAGCTGGAGGTCAACGGAACCAGGAGAAAGATGAAGACATGGTCATGGGCGTTGTCACTGTGTCAGAAAAGCCAGGAACCCCAAAGATTGCCGGCCAGCCAGAGAGATGGGTTCTGGAAGGAAGCAAGCCTTCTAGCCTCTGAAACCCTGAGCCAATAAGTTCCTGTTGTTAAGCCGACCGAGTGCATGGTGTTTGTTTTAGCAGCTGGGAAACTAAAACAGAGGGGCTCATGGGAAGCTGGGGGCTCATTCTGTGATGAGCCTAGGCAAATAAAAGGCCCAGGAGGTGCCTGAAAATAATAATCAGGGGGTACTGGCTCCTGCTGAGGTCAGGAGCGAGATTTATTAACCAAGAGATAAATATTGACTGAAAATTTGGACAGTTCCTCTTTTTCCTCCCAGAGACCTGGTAAATTATTCAGACTCCTGCTCAGGAACTTGGAAACTGAGACTTTTCCTCCAATTTTATGTCCATCTTTAGTTACAGACCTCCTTAGGGAGGAAGATCTTTGTGGTATATTTTAGAGGGATATTTAAAATCCTGCTAATTATTGCTTCATTTTTATCTATTCTAAGACTCACTGGCCAGAAGCCTTTTATTACACTGTAATGGGTTTTCATATCCTTAGGGCTTTTTTTTTTTTCCTATGGTTTTCAGTGTCTGGCTGAGAGTCCAAATTTTGATTCACCTCATGTTATAGCTTCTATTCTCCTCTATTTTCCTCTCATCCCTAACAAGTGGTTTGCTTCCCGTGGAAACCCATCCTACGCCTGCAAATTGTCCCGAGTGATGCCTTGGTAAAGTTGTGTTCTGAAAGCCCGTCGTTGTGACATACTTATCTCTAAGTCAGAGTAAGTCCTTTACTCCTCAGATGAGTTATTCACAAATGTCACAATCCAGAGGATCCAATGTTGACTTTCTGACATCCAGATTTCTGCCCCTTTGCCACAGGACTGCAAGCAGGTTGAGTCCGTTTTCAGAAATTGATCAGATTTATTCCCTTCTCTTTATTAACGACACATAACAATCAACTCAGATAACCTGCTTTTCTAGCCAAGCTTTTCAGATCACTTTCCTTGATATTACTTTTCTCTGAGCTCATCTCCTTTCAGTAAAGTTAGAGGTACATCCTCACATAATATTAAAAGCTTCACAAATGTAAGGCTTTAAAAATGTACTCTCTTTATTTAAATAAACTCTTTCCTGATCAGAGAAATTAACACCTTCCCAGGCTGTTGTTGCTAAGGAAGAGTATGCTTTTATCTCCTTGACGCCAGTAAATTTCTAAAAGTACCAGTTCTAGTTACTTTGAAATACCTTAGAAACATTCGTGGCATTAACATTGCAGCTTTTGAAGTTTTATGACTTTTCCGTTTTTTTTTTTTTTTTATTATATATTTTAACTCTAATCCTCTTTCTTCCCCTGAGATGATGGTGTTTGCCAAAGACCTGCACGGAAGAAGTATGCCTTTCTTTATAAGCATTTTCTTCCTCCAATCGCATGCCTTCTGAGGCTGTTCTGTATTTATACCTGCAGAAGATGTTTCTACCACATTTTATCATTCTTTCTGAGAGTCTCCCTCAGACTTTGACACAACAGAAGCAAGTGCAAGGCACTGATGCCAGCGTGGTGCCTCAGTGGGGGGTCTTTTTTGGTGACGCTTAATTGTCGCCTGAGCAAAGCCCACTTTCTGGTAGTAACCTATTTTCTCAGCAAGTAGCATTTGAGTATGTGACAAGTATGCAGTGTCCTAAAATAGGTTTCAAGTTCCTTTGAGCTGAAGTTTGTAGAGCACTGCTTCTTGCTAGAATATTCTGCTTGGTGATTTTGGCCTCTAAGCCTGGGCGAGCAGCGGGGAAGGCAATGGAGTGGGGGTGCTCGCATTAGAAAGGATGTGCTGACTCTGCCCTGAACAGCTCGTGAATGGAGAACATAGCTGGTCACAGCGAGGGACTGGTTCTGGGGACTAAATTCGGACACGAGTCCTCCCCTCAGGAATGAGCTGGAAATAATCAACCACAAGAAAGCTCCTGACATCCTCCACCCGGAGATGCAGAGGCTGAAAATCAATCAGCTGCCACAAGGTGGCGAAATCACATCGATGTCCTTCCGACTGTGCTACTTCCCCATAGAAACCTTTCAATCTCAACCCTGTGAGGACAAAGGTATCATTTTTACATTTAAATAAAAACCACTTAGCACCAAGGTTTACAAAGTATTGCGGAGCATCCAGACTGCTACCTGGATATACTGAATAGAGCATAAATAAATAAGGCAGGCAAGATCGAGGCTATTGAATGAAAAGCAAAAAGCTGCATTTTATTTTCTCGTAGCTACCTGTGAGAACCTGTGCTCTCCCCACACTTGATGACCATTTCTTTTTTTTCTGGCTGCTGTTGGCTGCATATGATAGACCATCTCTTGGAAGATGTAATTTACAGATTAAGAACTGAAAGCATTCAGGATACGTTTTAGGGTATGTCAGAAATTTAGTGAAGTGCAGTTGACTGTAAATATTGATTGAGAGTGAAGAAAATTCCAGTGGCCGTTGTGAGACGGGCAGTCCCTGGGTGCAGCTGTGGCCCTGCCTCCTCACGTTACAGCTCCTCAGCGCTGGGCTTTTCTCTGATTGGTGTTTTCAAATCCTGGCACATTCACTGTATTTTGGGGGATTTCATTAAGCTCTCTGTGCATCAATTGCCTCATATTTGAAAATAATCCATGGCATTTCTGGACGGATTAAAGAAGTGAAATCGAGTAAACACAGCTACCACCAGCCCACAGGGCATTCTGCACATTTGACAGCGGAGCCCCCTCAGGGTGGACACAGCCCCTCTCTAGGGTGCAATGAGTGAAATTTCAGCCTGCTTGTCCCCTTAACTGGGCACCCTTGAGCAGGGAACACCCCCACAATTGTGAATCTGGGCCCTGCATGTAAAGCGCTTAAAACCGGTAAACTAAGTAAGCACAAGTAAGCTAAGCCCTCTGCAAATGTTTGCCATCATCATCACCCTCATTATCCTCCTCCTTACCCTGTTCCTTGCGGCCTTCGCATGGTAGCTTTGCAAAGCAACTTACTAGTTTATTCTAGAGAGGTGTCAAAAATGTATGGACGGGTGGGGTAAGGTAATAGGTAATGGTTCAAATTAACCCATTTTATAAGCTACTGTGTTGATGGTGAACATTATGATGAAGAATGGTTAGTGGAAATTAGTGTGGAAGAAAGACCATAAAACAAATGGAAAAGGTAGAGAAGCACTAGGACCTTTTAACAATGCTAGCTCCCCAACCAACCCACACACAGTATGTGTCTCCTTTCTAGCCCTAGGCCTGTTGAGTTCAAGGCTCCCTCTAGGTCATACCAGAACCTTTTCTTTATTTCATACTTTTGAGGACACAAGGTCTTTGGGACCCAGCACTGCAACAGGCCTTCCTAGCCATTAATTTGGAAGGAAATTTTTCTTAACTGGTGGGTGATTTTCACTGACTGTCATTAGTGAATGGGCTCATGATACTGGGTAAGGGAACCAGCTGGCAGCACCACTGACAAGCCACAGGGTTTCAAGGTGCCTTTTTAGTAAATAAGTACTGTCTTTAACTGTGGCATTGGGAGTATTGCTGATAATATGCATTAGAGAGTGAATATAGGCCAGGTGACTGACCAGGGAATCTTCCAGTCTAAATAAGACAGATATTAACACTGGAAAGGTGAAGAAAGAGATGGTTTTGTTCTTGCAGTTTCTACGTAGCTCAGAAGGTCCTTGTCTCACCTTTCAAAAGAGGGACAATGTTCAAGTCATGTCATGGGCCACTCAGCACAAAACTGTATTTTCAGAATGCAGTTGGTGACAATATATACATTTATTTTCTAAAATGAAGATTTCTAAAACATTGATAGGAGCTGATTTGGTGGAGGAGTTTAACTTAGAATTTAAAATATGAGTAATACGTTTAATGACATAACTATTAAGTCAATTTCATTGTTTTGGGACTGCTGATTTTCTACTTATTAAGGGAGAAGGGGACCTTTGTTTTCTATAATAAAATTTTTCAAACTGCCAGGCTTTACGCTGCAGGCCATGAGTCCTTTTGACATCATCTTCTTGTGAAACACTTTTGAGGTAAATGTGTTATTAGTACAATAAAACTGTGACTATTGCAAACAAACAATAACTACTAGTTTTTTCTTATGTTGGTTTGACATATGGTTATGGAGTGGTCATAACACGAAGCCACTTGGAAAGTCATTGATCCAAAGCACAGTCTTTCCAGAGCAGCTCTTGTAAATTCTTCCGTAACAGAGTCATGGTGGGTAGTTTATGACAAGCTCTGAAAAGTCCCTGGTAATAGCCTGGAAACATTCACATGACAGAAAAAGAGGCCTTACTATGGGTCCCTGGGAGAAACAGAGCCCCCTCACAGGGAGAGCTCAGGACCTTGAACACTGTTTGGGGGCCCTCTCGGAGCACCCTGGAGCCCGCATATTAGCCTGGGACATTGTTGGGCATCAGTGCCATGGAGCTCACACCACTTTCCCTTGACAGAACAGCAGTTTGGAGAGGTAAGAGAACTGTGAAATTGTACTGCAGAAGCAGGGAGCTGGGAGCGAGGGGCCAGGATCTGTACTCCAAATAGAGCAGAGCAGATCTACACATCTGTTTTCTACACTGGGCTTCTGAGCAAGGCTATGTTTAAAGAAAGACTCCAAAACTTAAAAAATATTTTAACTGATGTACTAGAAAAGGTTAATGTAGGAAAAAAAGAGAAAAGGAGATGAAGGGAGAATGAAACTAAGCCAAGACAAGAGAGATGATTAACAAGCACCACGTCCTCGGGATGTTTTTCCTGAGAAGCGGGTGGGAATGATGGGGTAGAAGCCAGATCAGAGTGTCCTGAGAGGTTCACCAATGTTCTCAGATGGACTTAATTTGGATGATAAGGAGCAGGAACAGAAAAATATTCTCTCTCCTGAATGGAACTTGAAATTTCATATATACCAAGCCAAGAATATTCATTATCTATTTTACCTATTGTTTTTTTCTTGGCAAAAGCATTTAATTTTTTCCAGGCATCCCAGGCAGTTTATGATCATACCAGGGCCTTGTACTAAGAGAAAGGTGTGACTTCAAAAAATGCCCGAGATTCAAACCTCTGGCACTTAATGGCCAGGCCCCATGTAAGTTAGTCAACCTCTTTGAGCCCCAGTTTCCTCAGCTGTAAAATGAAAGTAATGTTATTATCTTCCTGGTATTGTTCCCTATCAGGACTATAGGAGAAAATAAGTGTGAAAGTTCGCAGTATAACAGTTGGCATATAGTAGGTGCTCAACAAATGGCAGCCATCTCACACATTCAGATTGTTTAACCATTTATTCAGATGTGGGAGTTCCACATCTGTCTCACTTCCGATTTCTAGATATTCCTTGTCAAAAATAGCTTGTAGTGTAGATAAAAATTTCCTAATATGGATTCCATAAAACATTAGTGTCATATAATTACTGAAGAAAAAGGCTCACAGATCCAAATAAGGGTGACAATCTGCATGCTATACCACCCTCTTGGAGGTTTACTTTTCCTATAATCTTACTAATGACTATGAGAAATTCTGCAGTCTCACTTTACTTAGTGAAACCTAATTGTTGTAGTCATTATCCCTGTTTATAGATATTCATATTTTCCTCTCTTTCTCCAGGCACATGTTAAGTTTTCTTTCCTCACCCTTTGAAATGATATGGGATTAGATAACTTGTTTTGACATCCCAAAAAATTAGTGAGATTGCCTTGTGACATTTCCAGGTAAAACTATTAAGAGCCACTTCCCCTTTTCTAGTCCGCGTGATGTAGAAACATGAGTAGGATGGAACTTCTATCAGTGTGCGTCCCTGAGTGACAACAATGAGTAGAGTGCCCCTTCTGCTCTTCTGCTAATCTACTTTGGGAATGATGCACATGATTGAGAAATAAATGTTTTGTTGTCCTAAATCACTGAAGCTTTTGTTACTGCAGCATAACTTAATCTACACAGTCTCATAGAATTTTGAAGGCGAAAAAAAAAGAAAGAAAAAGAGGTTAGATGCAGCTGTGAGAAAAGGCTAAATTATATGGCATTTGTTTATTAGTTGGTTAAGATAGCAAAATGTTTTGCAATATCAAAGTGTATATGACCACAGATCATTTTTCCTGGAATCCGTATTAACTAACACACTTTGGAAAACACTGATCCAATAGGATTCACTGCAGCATTTTCTCTTTACATCTAAGTTATTATCCAAACAAGTTCTGTAGTAAATAAACAATCAAACAAATAAATAGCAAAATTTCAGTGGAAAATATTATAGGAATGGGAAATGACCATCCAATATTTTTTTCATAGGCTATTCATGTATGTGCCTCCTGCTCTTTCCTCAGACTACAGTGTTTCTCCTTCAACTCCACCTCCACCTTGTTCTTCAAGGCTTAGTTCAAATGGCACTTCCCCAGTAAAGCCTTCCCAGATCCCACCAGCTGCGCTTAATTGTTCACACCGGCTGCTCTTGACTTGTAACTAATTTTTAGGGTTTATCTTTGCCTGCCTAATGACGTCGTTAGCTTGTATATGTATCTCATCCTCATCAGATTGCATTTCCTTTAAGACTGGCATATTTTAGTCACCTTAAGATATTAAGGTGATATGTAGTCACCTTAAGATATTAAGTCCCTACAGGGCTTACCACAGTGTTTTGTATTTAGATTAAACTCAATAAATGTTCACTGACTAGAATTATGCTAAGCAATAAGTAACCGTGCAATTAATAACAGTAACAAGAGCAACAATAATGATAATGAAACAATTTTTGAGCACTTACAATTGCCAGAAACAGACTCATATGAATTTTTTAACTTTATTTCTCATATTATAAATTCTGTGGTACATACTATTCTTCCCATTTTATAGGCAGGAAAACGGAAACTGAGAGATGTTAAGCAGCTTGACTAAGTTCACACAGCTGGTAAACAACCGTTTGACAAATGTAAGCCTAGATATTGGCCTTAGGTAGAAAGATATTCACAATTATATGTATTATATTGCCACAAGCTTGCATTTCTCTTTTCCAATTTAAGGTAGTCAACCTCAAAGTTTGGCAGATTTAGCTTGAAAAAAACATAAAAATAGGATCGGGGCTGACAGAAAAAGAAAGTAATAATGAGAGAAATTTGAAAAGGCAGAAAGAGGTATACCCCATAGAAACAGATAATAAGACCATGACAGCCACCCCTCACCCTTCCTTTCTCATAAATATGGAGAGGTGGCAAAGAGCAGCCGAAGAGGGAATAGTGGAGGAGGGAGGAAGCCTGCCTGTTGTGTGCACAGCAGATTTTGCTGGGCCAGAGGTGAGCATGAAGCTCAGTCATCTTCTGGCTTCAGAACCTTAGGGATGCTGGTGAGGAAAATATTCAAATAACGTCACTGGATATTAGCTGTCGAAAGAGCTAAGATAAGCTGCAGATTACTTTTTAATAAAAGTAGCTTTGGAAGCTTCCTTTGTCTCTTATCCTTCTTATTTGCTGTATTCGCTGGAAACCCTGCCATTAGCATTAATTGAAAGAAAGCACCCAGTGCGCTTAAATCTTTCAGTCAGGGGAAGAAAGACACCTCCAGATCAAAGAACCAACATTACGCTCTGATGAAAAGATAATCCTATTGCTGTGACTCACTGCAATTGATTTCTTTGTGGAGCCATCCCACGATCCCAATCACACACGATTGTTGGTGTGCGATGTAATCGTGGCCCAACAAGTGCTTATTGAGTGCTTACTATGTGCTGGCTCTGGGCCAAGGGCTGGAAAGATAAAGTGCAGGTACATGGCACTTATTAGAAAGTAAAGCTGCTTGTGATAGAGGACCTCAGAGGAGAGCAGAGTAAGGTGGTCTAAAGTAATGTCAAACTAATTAATGCAGGAAGGGTCACTAGACCAACTACAAAACTGTAAACCAAACTTAACCAACATGGGGAGAAAAGAAAGAAAAAATCTACAGGCAATCCCTATTTGAGTGTGGAATACTGACTCTGTATCAATGTCCAGGGCATCCTCCTGCTTCGTATAGAAGATGTGAGAGAGTATGTAGTAGGTGTGGGAGTGAATTCAGAAAGGGAATACCAGGGTTGAACGAGATGAACCTGGATATACGCTATACTAAGCAGGGCACAAATTTCATTTCATGGATAAAATGAGTCCCAAGGAGGGAAACCAATTAGTCTTTCGTTGCACAGATAAACAAGCCACAATTCAAACACAGGCCGTCAGAATCCCCAAAATGTTCTGTTTTCTCCGTATTATTCAGTTTTCTCCACTCCAGTCTGGGGGATAGCTAAGATTATATCCAGGAAAAATAGGATGGTAGATATCTAGCAAGTTGCCTAAACTTGCCTCACATTCTCTTAAGAATAGCCACAAGGGCCCCCCAATCCACATGGTAACCTTGATTTACCCCTGGTAGTCAATATGTATCACGTGACCCACCCTCCTGGCCAAGGTTGATTGGACTGGGAGTGGTATGACATAGTTGACCCTTCCCCCATCTCATCCCTTTACACCTCCTTGATTTTTCCCAGGATTGCTTCCTGAAACAATCTGAGTAAGAGAAAGTCTCAGTGAAAAAGGCAGGCCTTTTTTATGTAACTGCGAACTGTCAGCTCTATATTTTCTGCTATGTATTCCTTCACAACTGATTCCATCAAAGCTGATCTGTAGAAAGAAAACACATACTGGAAAAGAGCAAATCTGCTTCCCTCTGGAGGTACAGCTTGTGTCCCTGCCCATGGACAGCATGAGACTCCCTGTGAGGATTTTTTTTCTCCCCCACTACACTGTTTGCACTCACTGTATGCTCACTGTGTCTGCTCATCTTTTTAGGAGGCACTGAGAACCAAACCCAGGACCTCCCTTGTGGGAGGAAGGAGCCCAATCACTTGAGCCATCTTTGCTTCCTGCCTGTTGTGTCTATCATTGTCTTTCCTCATTGTATTTCCTTGTTGCATCAGCTCACATGCTAGCCCATCACATCAGCTCGCTGTCTTATGCATCTTCTTTAGGAGCCACTGGGAACTGAACCCAGGACTTCCATGCAGAGGTAGGCGCCCAACTGATTGAACCATATCTGCTTCCCTCCCTGTGATGATTCTTACAATTTCTCTCCTCTGATTGGGTCAACCTGGTGGATTTCAGGTACTACATTCTGAACTAAGAGGAAGTACATGGATCTGAGTGGTAAAGTGAAGACGCAATGATAAGATGAGCCACAGGGTTAATAGCCAAAGAGATTTGAAAAGACTGGACCAATAGTGAGATACTGAAGGGGTGGCATGTTTTAGGAAGTTACAATCTGAACACAGAGTAACTGCCCTTTTTTTTTTAACTGCACGTGTCACATGGTACCAGATTTCTGAAGCAGGAAGAGCTGCTTGAAAAATATTGTTCTAAACGGATCAATAATAGCATGTTACCTGGGGTCTATGCTCACTGAGTTGAAAAGGAGGTGGAATGGCCTTTATCAAGGCAGCCAATCACAGCATAACTGAAGACGAACTATAACTGGTGGTTGAGAAAGGCATTCAGTGAAAGAGAATGGGCCTGAGGTAAGGCTATAAATGAAAAGACTTAAATATGCAAGTGAGAAGAAATAGGAATTCTTGGTTCCAGTTTGCTACTGTAAATAGTTTAGGACTAATGGATTCAACGATGACTGGTTATCAGCTGTTCAGCTGTTATGTGGTTTACACTTATGAAGCGATATAGCATAAAGGCTTAAGAGCATGGAGACAGAACTCAGAGTGCGCAGGTTCAAATCCCAGATCTACTGCTTGTTAGCTTTGGAACCTGGGCAAGTTATTTAATGGCTCTGTACCTCAGTTCTTCATTTTAAAAGATGAGTGTGCCATTTAGCTATTGTTACATAATATAACCAATCCAAAATTCATTGTCTTAAAAGAAAGAGCATTTACTACAGGTCACAGGTACAGGGTTTACTTAGTTGTTCTTTCTGGTGTCCACTCAGCTCTTCTTTGTCTTGCCACGCTTTGTCACATCTGACCTCAGTGTCCATGCTCTTTAACCATTATGCTATGTGACTTCACAAGTATAAACCATATAAACTGCTGATCTTGCCTTGGTTCTCACATATTTCAGGGTCAAAAGCTAATCTAGGATGGACTTGGCTAGGACAAATCTCCTCCATGTGGTCTCTCATCCTTAAGCAGGCTAGCTCAGCTTGTTCACATGTAGTGGCAGAGTTCTAGAAGAGTGAGCAGATATGTGCAAGGACTCCTGAGGCCCAGGATCAGAACTGCCACAGCCTCACCCCCATTGTGCTCTGTTGGCCAAAGCAAATCACTAGGTCAACTCAAATTCATAAGATACTAAAGTGTTTTCAATACTAGAGATAAGAATCTGCAATGCCATGTTGGAAAGTGTATGGTTACCAGGGGAAGATTTGGGTGGGAGGACACTTTGCATTAATCTATCACAGTGGGGAGAGTAACAGTATCTATTGAACAGTGTTATTAGGAGGATAAATGAATTAATATTTGTAAAGCACAGCAGAATGCCTAACAGATAAGTGCTACATAAGTGTTAGCTTTCATTATTATTCTGATAGCTTAAAGTAGCTGGACAGGACAATGCTTCCTAGCATGGGTCGACATTGTTGCAATGATGTAGTTTTTAATCAGATTTTAAAATTTGGGTCAGAGAATGCACCCGTTATTGAAGAGGGTGATTTTTTTTCCAGAAGAAGAAATTAAAATTTTAGGAGAGGCAGGAGTTCCAGTCTTCTTTCCCATTTTTGCCAGGACTTTCTGCCTACAGCTTTTGGCAGGATACTTCAAATGCCCAGGCCTCCATTTTCTCGGTTCCAAAGTGAGGAATTTGGACTGGATACATTTTAAAGTGCCCCTGTTAACTGTTGAAGAATTGTTATAGAAATGTTCTTTCCCACTTTGTTCCAAGAGCTAATGGGAAGCAGTGAGTCTTCCTATCGCATTGATACCTTTTCACAAGGGAAGATGCCAGAGAGAAACGGGCTGCTGACAGTAACCGAGAGTGCTAATGTGAACTGTCAAGAACAAATTGACCTAAAACAATTTGTTCCAAGTCAAATTGTTGGAAATGATAAATTGGTGAAAAAACAATATCTGATACAGGTATTTCATCTCAGTAATTTTGATGCACTTGGAGCAGTTCTGTAAGATTTCATGAATCATTAAACTTTTTTGACATGTTTTTTTTTTCAGAATTGGGGCAGGGAGAGAACACGGGTTCCCTTTCCTTCCTCATTTCCAATTCCTATTCAGTCAATGAGGTATGCTCATTTATCTGAAAGTTAATTGGTCTGAAGTCAATATTGACAATCACCAGCTGACATTTTTTAATAACATTTTTGAAACTAAGTATCCTTTTAACAATATTTAACCTGTTTACATAGCACTTTTGCCTCTTTTGTGTAAGTTTACCTTTTAAAATATTTAGGTCCATTTTTTGTCCACAATGCTAACTTCATTTGCTTAACTAGTTTGTGTTCCATTTTGAATGTAAATTTGTTAATTTTTTTAGCAAATTTTTTCAGAGCAGCATTTCCACTGCTCAGTGTTGCCGTTAGAATTGAAGCTATGGGAGGTTGGGTTGTACTATACATGGAGCTGGAGAAAGGAGCATGAACTCTGGGTGTTTGTAGGTCTGCTATTGAAACTACAATGGTGAATGTCCTTTTGGCAGATATGGCAGGAGAGGATCACTGGTGCAGGGCATGGATGGTGAGGAGATATGTGGGCAAGAATACACTTGCAGCGTGCTTCTATGGAATAGGAATGTGTTCATCTTGTCATAGGGTGTCGTCTCAGTGGGTGGAAACCCACACAATAAACAACAAAATATTAAACTCCCATCCTGGGGAGTCCTGCTGCATTCTCAAATAGAAGGGCAAGAATCTCTCGAGTACATAGGCAAAGCCTAATAAAATAAAACAGACAAGTATGTCAAGGCTTCAATATTACTACATGTAACTATGAACCTTATTCTTCAAAAATTGAAACTTAGTGGTTGCCGTAGGTTCTGAGGGAAGGGGAAGGAGAGGAACATAGGGCATTTTGGGGGCATTGGAACTGTTCTGCATGATCTGCCATTGACACATACAGACAATTATACATTTTGCATTTGGAAAAAGACCTAGACCAAAAGGGGGAAATTTTAACTACAAACAAGTTTTTATGGCTAAGAGATTTCAAGGTAAGTCAGGAGGTCATTCCAGATGTTGCAGTTATGCATGTCTCAAGAGCATCTCACTTAGTAAACAGTGCCTCAAGTAGGGGTGCTCCTGAGGGATCTAGAGACATCTAGACCCTATAGGCACAGCAGACAACCCCAGAAAATTGACACCCCATTGGTGGACCTTACCTTAGAATATGTGTTAACCTATCTCCCCAATGTTTCAGAGTTAGACTCATTTATAATTTTCCTACACATAGTTCTTCTGCCCCTTTTATTTGAACCTATAGTTAACACAATATCCATTAAAAACATGTCCCAGAGACTTAAATCTTCTGGCTGTTCTATGCCAGGTGAACCCTGAAATTCAGCAGGGTTGCAGCCAACACCTACTCTCCAGTTCTTTGAACTTACCCAGGACAACAAACAAACAATAATGAAGGACAATGATCATCTCAAAAAACAGAGATTATCTACAATGGCAAGCAAGACAGTTCCATCCATCTTCCTCATGGGATCTAAGCCCCCTCTCAATTGGAAGCAGAATGGGCAACACCATCCCTAAATTCTCAAGGTTGAGGACTGAACAAATATAAAAGGAGGAATGCAACTGTGGACTAAAGTAGACATTATTCTAGTATGGAAGCACGTATAACATTGACATAAAGAAAGTGGTCACCAGAGGTACTGAGGGGAAGAAGAGGGAAAGATAGGTGTAACAGGAGGCATTTTGGGGATATTGGATTTATTCTGCATGATATTGCAATGACCGATACAAGCCATTAAACATTTTGCCAAAACCTATAAAATCCTGCAGGGCAAAGTGTAAACTATAATGTAAACCATAGTCCATGATTAGTAGCAATGCTTCAATATGTGTTCATCAATTGTAACTAATGTACTACACTAATGAAAGATGTTGTTCATGGGGGAAAGTGTGGGAGGGGGAGGGGATGGAGTATTTGGGAATCCCCTATATTTTTAATGTAACATTTATGTAATCTAAAATTTTTTAAAAATTAAAAAATAAAGATACACACACAAAATAAGTAAAGCTATAGGAAAAACATGTATAGTCTAATGTGGCTTCTCAGGAAGCTTTAGGCATATACTTAAATTTGTCAACCTAATAATGTATGAAAGGATGTATGAGTAAAGCTCTTGCAAGCCAATGACTCTAGTGTACTAGTATCATTATTAAAAAAAAGGAATAAGAGAAGAATATGCCAGATTTTGTGAACCATGATTGCATGATTTTGATAGTTGAAAGATTTTAAGATTGAAATGAAAAAAATGGGGAGGCAGGGCAAGATGACATCTGAGAGAGTGCACCTCATAATCTCTCCTACAAAGAAGCAGCTGAGTAGGGTCAGAGTCCTGCCAGAGCGGGCTGTTTTGAGGGCTTACTGGGCAGGAGGTGCCTGGACGTCGATTTGGTGAGACAGTGACAGAAGAGGTTCTTGCAAGAGGTAGAATTTTGGGTTTCTGACTCGGAGGTCAGACGTTGTGGCCGAGACCCTTCTCCCTAGGACTTGTGGCCCCAGCAATCCCTGAAAACTGTTGGTTGTGCTGCGGCATTCCCAAACCCCATGTTTACTGGATGCATGGTTCCCAGGTATGTATCCCCTAAACCCCCATAGCCCACACTCCACAGACTCACATACCTTGAGTCCACAATATCCCAGACTTCCCATTCCTGAATCCAGCAACCCCTGAAGTCCATGATTACTCTAGCCCTCTACTTTTTTTTTTTTTTTTAACTTGGAGGAGCATACCAGCTGGCTTGGGGAGAGCCTGGGAAGAAAGGAGAGGCAAATCTGCTGAGAAAGCCCAATTTACCTAAACGCCCTGGGACAGGAAACTTGGTTGCGGAGAAGGTGGAGTCAGAAAATCAGTTAGCCTTCCCCTAGCACCCCTAAGGGGGAGGGACTATAGGACATGCATTCCAAGCTTCCAATAGCATATTTGGGGTTTCTGGTGAGGTGTAGGTGTTCTCTCGCTGGAAATGGAGTCACTGCCTTCTATGTTGAGTTGGTTCACCAAGGACCCACTTGAATCTCCTACTGGACCCCTCAAGCAGCTTTCCTGCTGCCCTGGGAGAGAGGGAAGTGAGGAAGGGAGAAAGGGGGAACGTCAGATACCTAAGCATTTTATTTAAATGCAAAGAGTATTCCTAGCTTGAAACTTTGGTTTTTGTTGTTGTTCTTGTTGTTATTGCTGCATTGTCTTCTGGTTTTTTTCCTTCCTCTTAATCCCCCCAAGGCCCTTTTTCTTTTCTTTTCTTTTTTCTCTTTTTCTTTTTATTGCTTGCTTCCCCCCACTTTTTGTCCCCCCCCTTTCTATTTCTTTTTCTTCCTTTCTCTTCTTTTTTATTTTATTTTATTCTCATATAATAGGTGCTGCAGGGAGTGCTTCACATTTGATGTGTTTCCTCATCCTCCATTTCCTCTTTGCTGTGTTTATTGATTTTGGCCACCAACACTATCCCTTTTCCTCTACATCTTTCTATCCTCCATCATCTATTGTTTCTCTTACATTCCACCTTCCTTTGTTTGGCCCCTTATTGTCTGACTTTTTATTTCTAATACCTTTGTTCTGTTTTCTGTCTTTTATCCACTCTTGATATTATTGTCTTTCTTTTCTCTTTCCCTCTCTCATGAAAACACTGGCCTTTTAATTCATACTATATTCCTCCCCATATTCAGTTGAATGTCTCATTATAGGTACTCTACTTACTGTTATAACTCAACACAGCTTACATGAGTCTAATATCCATTCTCCCAGATCTCACATGGTTCCTCTGTTAGCATTTATTA